>NC_056700.1:21586530-21886530 GCF_018831695.1 Puntigrus tetrazona
GTGAACTTTGCCTAAAAAGTATAAAAAGGCTTGAAGTTTGACAGTTCATAGGCCTTACTGACTAGATGGATAAATATCTATTTAGATCTGTTAATAGATGGATGGATGAATAAATGGATAGGTAGATGGATGGATAGGTAAATGGGTGGGTGGATAAATATGTAGATGAATAATGGATAGATTTTTGATTGATCAATAAATTATTTTAACGTCCCCCATTATGCGTTACCTGTGTTGAACATGTATTTTGAGAATTGCAATTCAGTTAAATTCCTCTTCCTGTTATTTGAAATCAAACTCTATTTTAATTTGGCCAATTCAAATTTATATGCATAAATGAAAAGTGAGCCAGTTTATCATAATCCAGAAATGAAATATGTGTTGTATGGTTGCACACCACCATATTTTATTCTAACTTCTAACTTTCTCCTCATTTAGCAAAGCTGGCAACTTAAGTTATTGATTATAGAATCATATCAAGTTATTCACCCTTTTATATATATTTTTTAATAATTAGCATTTAAAATGATTTCATACACTTTCTCTAGCTAATTCTCTGTTACGTATACACAGAAATAGTTCAGGGACCGGGCAATTACGTTACTACCCCTGTGTCCCAGGCCGCCCTTGTTTGTGGTTTGTTCTGTGTGTGTTTTCATGTGTGAATGCATATGAGTGCCTGTGTGTCTGCGAGAGAGACTTGCAGCTGGGGATTTGGAGAGATGATTTTGGGGCCTGTGTATTTTGTCTTATTAAAGATTTAGGCACTCTGCTGACTGCCTGCAGGCTTTACATAAACACTGACCTGACTGGCAGAGAACTGCTGTCACATACAGATTAAAATTTCATCATCTGACACCAACACCCTGGCAGAAAACGTGAATAGTTTTGTAGGATGCTTGAAATAAATTTCTTCATCTGAAAGCATCTGTTCCTGTCACCCAGCAAGCCTTTTGAAAAATCCAGAAACTTCCCCACAGCAACCAGCCCACATCAAACTCTCCCTGCCCTTGCAGTTAGCACAGGGAAAACTTGAAGGCAAATTGATGCTCAAGACTTCGTGAAGCTTCTGTTTCCTTGTATAATAATGTTAAACGGGGCGTATTTTACAAGTTTGTTGCATTTCAGTTTGAACATCCATTTTCTTCCCTGTTGTTAAAACTGCGCCTTTAAGATAAATAGACAGAGCAATAGACAAACAACAGATGAATAGACAGACAGAACGATAGATGGAAGGATCAATGTATGGACAGATGGATGAACAGGCAGACCGGACGATGGATGGATGGATGGATGGATAGACAGCCAGAAAGAACGACTGAATGACAGAGGGATAGAGACAGAATGATAGAATGACTGATAGATGGATTGATAGACAGATGGGCAAACGAGAACGATTGAACAATGGGTGGATTAATGGAGAGACTTAACGACATCTGAATGGGTTGATGATGGATGGATAGACAGAATGATAAAACAAATAATGGATGATGGCTGCTGAATGGCTAGATAGACAGAATAGATATTTAGGTTGAATGGATCAATTGATTAGAGTGATTGAAGATGGATGGATGGATGGATAGAATGATAAAAGGATGAATGGATGGAGAGACTGAATGATGGATAGATCGATGTATAGACAGAGAGAATGATAGAATGACAGATGAATGCTTGGATGATGGACAGACCGGCAGAATGATTGATCAGTGTATGAATGGACTGAATGATAGACAGGATGGATGGATGGATGGATGGGAAAATAGACTGAATGAGACAGACGGATGAGTAGACTGAGTGACAGATGGATGGGTAGAAAAGATGACAGATAGAATTATAGACGAATCACACTTTGCTGATTTACAGATTAAAACACTTGGTGCTCAAGCTACTTATTTTTTTATTGTTAATAGTTCTCTTTAAAAAATGTTCCCCAATTTTGCTCAGTTAAATGGTTAGTTGCATTATATTTTCTGCATTCAGCTCTTTTCTTGGGTTCTGACCCTTCAGTTGAAAACCAAACCATTGTGTTCGATTTCGTCTGCATATTACATTGAACTCAAAAGAATGAAATGGCTCTTTTGAGTTCTGTCCTACTAATGCATTTCAGTGCAGATTGAGAAATTAAGAAGGATATTTTACACACAGAAACGAAGAGAGCAGATGGAGGAAATACAAAATGGAGGCATTATTAGGGGCCGAGTAAAGAAAATGAAAGCTATTTAGTGTAGTGGAAAAGTGAGACATATGGACAGTAGGACAGAGAAACACTATCTCTGTTTGTGTGTGTGTTTGTGCCTGAGGCAGATTAGACAAGCTGTGTTTCTCTCCTCATACGTTCACCTCTCATCCCAAACGCAGATGGCTGACAGTATGTCCACTCGGCCCCTCACACTCACACGCACATATATACCATGTAAACACGCATTGGCATTTGAAGTGTGATGTTAATGCTTCCAGTGGTTGATCAAAGATGTTAGATGTGTGTGTGTGTGTCTAGATCTTCAGATTCCCCCTCAGAGGAAAATATTTATTGGTCACAGATTGCTAATAGTTCAGGAATTCACATAGTTCTCAAATAAAAAAATATAAAAAGTGTCAGTTAGCACCAAGCAGTTTTCAATTGTAAATCTATGTAAACAGATATCATAGAAATATCATACTCTACCAACTGAACGTCAACAATAAATAATTCAATTTTTTCTTTATACATAATTAGAACAGGCCTACAATCCCAACGATAGGACTCATCTGCAGAGGAGCCCAATGTTAGGTTTCCAATACCTTTTACCATTTATAGAAGAATCCAGGCCTGAGAACAAAATCTGCTTTGAGTTCTGAGCTCATAGAAGGTGAATTTGACCATGGCATCTTACCTTCAGCATTTCAATAACGTTTCACTTCGGTCCTAGAGTGAGCGTGAGGCTAATTTTAGATGGTGCGTTCGGTTGAGGACTTCAAGGCCAAACACAATCGGGCAAAGCGAAATAGAGGAATTTGCTATTGTGTTTGTCTCGCATAACTCGACTGAAATATCAGCAACAGAAAATGTTGGGGCGAAATAGCAATATTCACGTCTCATTTGTTTGTCATATATTCTTTAAATAGGCAAATATATCTGGGAAATCTATTAGGTTTCATGAGCTATGAAAGAGCAACTTCTGAGCTACAAAAATCAATTTCCCTCTGGGTTTAGTTTAGCACATCTTCTCTGTGCAAACACTTCACCTTCCTAAAAGTCAAGTATGTGCAAATCAGTATGCGCATTAACAACACTTTTACACACACACACACACAATCGCACACACATTTTCTCTATTTCCGGGCTAGTTTGATGGTCATTGCTAGGTCCTTGTGTTTTGATTGGTGATTAGCTTGTAAGATGGCTCAAGTGCTCATTATATTTCTAGATAACACACACACATCCTCATTTATCTCATCGCTCTGATTTCCTCTCGTCCTCTCCCTGCCTCTTTCCGTCTTCTGTCTCTCCTTTTTCTTTTCCTACTTAGCTTTTCTTTTTTTTTAGGGCATTACTCCTTTAATCCTTCATTCAGGATTTATCTGCACTCGTGAAAGGACAAAATCCTTTGTTTCTTTTCTCTTATTTTTCCTCCTGTCATCCCTTCAGCACCTAGTTAAAAAGAATTACTTGGAGCGGTAGCTCATTTTTTCTGCTCATTATTGCTTTTGCTTTGTGTGAAGTAAGAAGTTACTATACTGCATTTGCATTCCAATAATCAAATGTTTCAGATACTTTTATAGTAAAAGCATAAATTAACAAGAATTCTCTTTGACAATGCTCATTATGATTTAATATTTACTGAGTTGAGGTAAAATTAGATTACAGTTTTGAACCTTGAGCATTTTTTTGAGCAAAACATTTTTTTTGACAGTATGAACTGAACAGATAGTGTATGAATTCCATATTCGTACAGCATGGCACTCAAACAGTATAATATGATGATCTAAAGAATATATTCACATTACCACTATTTTTACATGCAACATTTTTATAGCACTGAAAATTGGTGTAGAAGCAAATTTCACTTAGAAACTGTTAGTAAATAAAAAAATAATGATTACAAAATGTAATCAAATATGACATTTTTAAGTTGAAAAGCTGACGGACTCTAATGTTCTTTGTATTATTTATAAATATAAAAATGTGGTTACACTTTATTTTGAGGTCCAGAATATGTACTTGATGAGTATTAATAAACAGCCAATATGTAATTATTAGGCACGCTAATAACCAATTAGTTAACTGGTCGATATACTAAAGTGTAAGAATGGTAAGAAAGGGTATCTGTTGGATAGTAACTGAATAATGTATAGATTTTGTGCTAATGGAAAAAGTTTTAAGAAATGAGAAGTCTATTAGCATCTCTAAATGTCTGATTTTTGGCTTTGTTTCTGTGGCCGTTTATCTTGTCGAATTTGTCAGTAGAGGTCGTGTGAAGTGTTTTAGCTGGTATTGAGTGCTTGTGGATGTTTGTTTGTTTACGTGTGTTTGTGTGTGTGTGTGTGTGTGTGTGTGTGTGTGTGTGTGCACCCACTCCCACACACTGCAGCCCAAATCACAGAGACAGAACCTCTCGCATCCCGACTCTGTTACCACGGAGACGAGAGGCTAGTATCGACTGCAGAGCAGCGTTGCTATGGAAACACTGGATGCCTACTGGGAGGGGGCCACCATTAATTAGAGCCAACGAGAGACAGATAGACAGGACGGTAGACAGAGAGAAAACGACAGTTTCTCTGGGCACAGTGTGTACAGTCAGAGCAGGTTCTGTCCAGTTTTCAGGGAGGTGCTGCCTCTCTTTCTACACGGATAGACTTTAGCAGCATCTCTCTTGCTTTGTTAAAGCACTTTTAGTACAATTTCAGCTATAGTGCTTTTATTTTTTTTGTTTATATTCTTAATTGTGCATTTATTGCTATTGGAATGCAGTTGTCATGGTCTCCCATACAAAAAAATATTATGGTATTACGATATTTACACATTACTGTTTAAAACTATATATAACATGAAGGCTGTTGCCACAAGTATAATAATCAGCAAAGCTGTTACCAGTGTTGATAATAATCAAAAGTGTTTCTTGGCCAAATCAGCATATAAGAATGATTTCTGAAGAATCATGTGACACTGAAGACTGGAGTAATGCTGCTAAAAATTCTGCTTTGCATCACAGAAATAATTATTATATTATATAAAAATAAATATGTACATATTTCTTTGTTTTTAGACCGAATTTCATGGTAATGCTATGATTTAAAAATAATTGTGGTAATATCATGTTATGATGCTAACATCAAATGCTTATAAAGACAGCTGTATATGAATGTCAGTCATACACATATTGCATACCAAAAGTAGGTAAATCCTGTACACAGATGCAATTTTTTTTTATGAATACCATGATGCTATGTCACAGTAGTTTTATATGTTTCACTTAAATGCAGCTGCCAAAAAGCATTTTTATTAAGCTGCCCGTCGAAATCATAATAATGCAGTAGTTCATCTGTTTGTCTGTGAGTCATGAGTAATCTTGCTGGGCAAATATCAGGTCTGCATGTGCAATCTGCCAAATGGAATTGGTTTTAAGTATGATGTCATTGTTGTTGTGATTACAGTTGTCTCTTTGGTGATGTCAAGCCTCTCCAGCCAATCAGAACCTACCTGCTTAAATCCATATGAAGAAAAAACAAAGCAGGCTTGCGTCAAATTATTAAACAAATTCTCCTTTACGACAGCGTTTAGAGTCACAGTGAGGGTTAGAGACATGAGTGTGTGTGTTTAGGGCAGTCAATTGGTAGCTCATTGAGGTTTCTGATGCAGCCATTCGTTTTTATGGGCTGTTTGTGTAAACATTGTGAGTCAAAGACGAATATTAGCGCACGGATGAACTTTCCTGATATTGCGTCAGCAGCAGCACTGCAGTAGAGCTCGGCGGTGAGTTTCCTAAAGCGAAAGAAACACAAACACAGAGTCTCTCTATAGTTGAAGTGCTTTACTTGCACAGTGTTTCTCTGTTCAGTCGTGATGTCTAAAGGGTTTTAGGACTACAAGCTCTGCCCAGTGAAGCCGAGAATGTAGGCATCGGCAGTAAACTTAATCATCAAGGTTACGTGTGTGTTTTTCCAAGAGCTCATCAAATTTTGTAGATACGTGTCATCAAAATAGTCGCATGGTCTCTCTCTTTTCTCTCTGCTTTGAGAGTTGCTGAGTATGCAGAGCAGATTAGATTTGAATGCTAAGCAGAAAAGTATGGTGATGAAAGACTGAGGGTGTTGAAAGGAGGAAGCTGTTTATTAACTCATTATATCGCTTCATCCTTTATGCCTAGATAGAGAATTATGAAATGTCATCTTCGTCCTTTAGACTCTAGGAGCTCCATATGGAGAAAGCACATTAGCATACCAGTTAATTTCAATGGAATTGCTTGACGCAGTAGATTTTGAGCCAATCAGCTGAGCCATAGATGTCATGTGACTACTTACTCTAGAGAAGTTGGGAAATTATGTCATCACTACAACCACAAGAACGTGCACAGTCCCAAAATCTCAATTAGCCACTATCCTGAGCTTTGATATTAATGCAGCAGACAGGCAATGTATGTGTGTTGCACATGGTGCTAGTGAAGCATTTGCTTTACTATTACATGTAAAATGATTATAGCTCTCCCTATAGCAGCAGTGCCTTTTACTGATTGGCTCAAGCACATTTTCAGTGTTATTTTAGTATTATTTATATGCTACTATAGTGTTTATTAATATTTTTCTTTTACTTAGTTTTAGTATTTTTTGTATTGTTTTGTCATTTTTATTATTTAGATGTAATATGTTTTTTAATTTTTCCATTTTTTTTTAGCAATTTTGCTACTTGCTACTTAAACTTACTCCATTATTTTAATTTTTTTGTTTACATAACAATAACATACAACACAACTATAATATATATATATATATATATATATATATATATATATATATATATATATATATATATATATATATATATATATATATATATTGTAGTTGTGTTGTCTGTTTTGCACTCAATATATTATTTCAGTTGCAATCGTTGCCACTAGTGGTGCAGAACTTGCGAACCTGCAGCTTACCCAGAGGACACTTTGGGTGTGTGTGTGTGTGTGTGTGTGTGTGTGTGTGTGTGTGTGTGTGTGTGTGTGTGTGTGTGTGTGTGTGTCAGTGTGCAAACCTCACGCTTAAGACACGTCTCTAACATTTAAATTGATTTGACAACCTCTCTATAAAACTAAACCAGACCACTGCTGGGGCCATTACTTCAAGTTGTTGAGTGGAGAAAACATATATATATATATATATATATATATATATATATATATATATATATATATATATATATATACAGCACTGTCCTCCACACAGACAAATACAGAGATAGCTCACTGATCTCTGTTCCACATGCTTAGCAACCTTAGCCAGCGACAGTCACCTATATTATTATGGAAAAATAGCTTATCTGTCTCTCACATAACACACACGCACATTCGTCTATCTCCTCATCAGAATCATGCTGACAAAGTGTAATGTACTTTAGAGACTGCTGAGTGAGGAGTAGAAACAGATTTTCTGGTGTTTTCCATCTCATTAAAGGCCTGGCCAAGGTCACCATCCTCTCCTGCTCTCTTTCTCTCTCTCTCTCTCGCGCTCCCTCGTTCTTTCTCTCAGGGGAAAGGTGCGCTGCATGCTGAGTGAGTTGTGCGTATTTGCTTGCTAATAAGAGTGTGCACGTTTTCTCTGTAGACGTGCAAATGATGCGGTGGGAAAAAAAGCTTTCCATGCTGTGTCTGAGGCAGGAGCTTTAAGTTTCCACGTCCTGAGAGCCAGTGGTTTGTGACCTCTGCTCATTCACTTTGGCTGTTCCCCTGGCGCTGGGTAGCCTGCGGGATGCAGGTGAATGTGAGGAAGCCTGACAAGCATCGCTAGCGCTCTGATCGATGAGAGAGCACAGGAGTAAAGCCTAAGATTGTGTGTTTAAAAGACGCTCCCGTGGGATTTTCTGTCTACACGTTATTGTGGGGATTGTGTTGTGGTGCATTTATTTGATCTCGTGGAGAAAACTAAGGAAACACAAATGTACAAGGGTAGTTGATATTTAAGATGTTGCTGTGAGCTTTTTTCAGTCAGCATCAAGATTTAGGTTAATATATACACTACTAGGTTTCGGGGGCAGTAAGCTATTTTTGTTATGGTTTTGGAATTCTGTTGCACTTAACAAGGCTGCATTTATTTATCAAAAAAAAAAACCTAAACAAAATAGTATTATAAGTTATAATTATAAATTACCTATTTTTGGATGTATTTTAAAATGCAGTTCATTCCTGTGATGCAAAGTTGAATTTTCAGCATTGATTTAATGATTAAGAAACCTTTCTTGTTATTATTAATGTTGCTAACAGTTGTGCTGCTTAATATTATTGTGGAAACAGTGATATTTGTTTCAGGACTTAAATACGAATATGAATAAATACGAATTTAAAAAAGCATTTTTAATCAAACAAATAGAACAAATATCCTTTGTAGCATTGTAAATGTATTTACTGTCACTTTTGATGAAATGAATGTGCCTTTACTGAATAAAATATTAATTAATTTGAAAACGTTTTTTACTGAACGTAAGTAGTTTATAAGGTAAAGTGCATGTCTGGGTCCTGTAAGTTGTCATGTTTTTTTTGTTTTACTTTCTTTTGCCTTTTTAAACTCTAATAATAATAATTATCATAATCGTCATCATCATTATCATCATCATTATTATTATTTATATTTGGTAAAAACTTTAAGTCTTTCAATATAATGTAATTGTATTCAAATAATTAGAAAAATGCTATTTAAAGTGATTTTCAATTCAACCTAGAAATGTTTCCCCAAATTCACTCTCACTCCCTCACTTTAATTTATTGAATATATCTGGGAAGAAAATATTTCTTCCATATCTGGGAAGAAAATATCAATAGGGTTTGTTTTTTTGTGATATTGGAGGCGGTAGATATTGACTTGAGTCTGTCTTTCTGTCTACATTAAGGGATTTCATTATCTGCCCGGTGAAAAAGCAATAGCACATACGAGAACATATGAAGAAGAAAAGATGATAAAAATAAACTTTCAGGGATCCAAGCATCATCAAACCCTGCGTACTTCTTCACAATCCCCTCACGTCTTGCATTACCTCGGTCTACCTCACACCCGCTCCCACCGACCGAACACTGCTCACTCCCTTCCCACCTGCCCGCTCTCTAATACCTCCACTGACAGACAGACAGAGAGCCAGCGAGACAGGACAGAGTCACAGTTGGTGCATGAGGACGGGTATCTGAGTTTATGTAACTGCCTCAGCCGGTCCGTCTCGGCGCAGAGGTGGGGGGTGGAGGGCAGATGAAACCGTATTATTTTCTAGTTACATAATATTTAGTGTATGAAGAGCTGGCAGCAGTGACCAGAATTTCAATGAGATTTTTTTTTCTTTGCCGTCTTTCCTCTTGATTTTTAAGGACACCACACACACACACACACTCAGACAAGCGCACACTTGTACACATGATGCTGTCTGAATCCTCTCAAAGCCTCTCTGCTTTCTCCAGAGGATTTCACGTCAAATAAGGTTGACTGAGCCTCACTTTCATCGCACGGGGTGAAGACGGCAGGACAGTGATTTGATCTCTGACTCTCTACAGACAACTGATATAAGTGTGCTTTTTGCATTACAGCTGTACTTCTGTGGACTCCCGAAGTTTCTTTCAGGTCATTTTCTCTCAGATTTGATTAATTTTGAGATACTTATAAATCTGTTAATCACTCCCATGTGTTGTATAGTAAAACCATGCTTATTTGGACATGCACCATGTTAATACCGTGGTGCCTTTTGAGTACCATGCAAAGTATATTATGGTATACCATAACAAAGTGCTGTGGTGGTAATCATTTAAAGGTTCTCCAAGTTACTTGCACAAGATCAGCAGCACTATCATTTTGGTGAAAAAAAACCAAGATAATACCATTTCACAGGTTTGTACTTTTTTTGCAGGTTTAATCAATAACTCATTTAATGGCATGTTTATTCTTGCATGTGAAAAAAGTTGTGGTTACACTATGTGTACTTGGAGTATAATTAGAGTACACTTACCCAAGAAAATAATGGTTTAGTACCTATAGTTATTACCCAGTTATTATATTTGCTATAATAAGTAAATATACAGAACAGCACTGTGCTACCAGAGTTTCCATGTTACCATGGTACTTTTTTTTACATTTTCTATGGTAGCACCCTGAAGTAAATGTGTAAATTAACTTCAGTACTGTGATATACACTTTTTTCCTTTTTTAAAATCCGTTCTCACCAAGGCTTTATTTATTTTAAATAATAAAAACTTTAATATTGTGAAATATATATATTTTTTACAATATAACTATTTTCTATTTTAGAAGTATTTTAAAATGTAATTTGTTCCTAAAAATTACGAATCGAGCATCGTTACTCCACTGTCACATGGATTTTTCATTTATCAATGTTTTGATCGGCTGCACAAGAAAAATTTAAAATAATAATGATTTATTTGATATAAAAAACATGTTCAACATCAGAAATCTTTTTACTGTCATTTTATATTTATTTAATGCATTCCTGCTAAATAAAATAGTCCAAACTTAATAACAATTGCAGTACCAGGCTAGTTTAAATAGTTGATTTAAAGAAGTCTAGTCCATAAAGAAGACCAGAGACTCATTTTGCATGACCAAGCATACTTTTCCAAAATTTATATTGCTTTTAATATATTTTTACATCACATGTCTATGAGTATGATGCAGCAATCAAGAAGGTGATATGCAGGCCTCCGAGTTATTCATAGACGAGGAAGCGTTATGCAGATGCCTGTTTGTTCTGACATTTTACGTGATGGGATTTTTAGAAACAGGCCTGTCTTGATTATCTTCTTAAAATCCCATCTGATTTGCCCCGGTCACCTGTTCTAGTGTTTGTGCATCCCTGCATGGTTCTTGAGCAAGAGGTGTTTCCATAGCAACAGGTTTCTATAGAAACTGGATCACAGTGGCTGCTGGAGGGCGAGCATGACTCATCCTGCTGAGGGGGTTCAGCACAGCCTTGGTGCCAAAAGCAACCAAAGTTTACTCTCATACACTTCTAGCAGCTGCAGCTGTGTTGCTGTCACTTAGACGAGACGAAAAAACTGTGCGGCATTACCATTAAAATACATCACAGGAAACATGACCTCAGGTGATACAGTGCAATTTGGACGTGTACTTTGTTTTTTAGTGTGGTTTTAAAGTTGTTTTTGTTCATAGCAGATGTTAGAGGTTTGTTTTAGAATTTGCACGTTGGACTCTTTAAGGAGATTGTCATACAAAACGATTTCCTGCTAATTAATTCTGAGATCAGTGAAGGTTTCCTAAATTAGACTTGTGTGTTTTCTCACTGCATCTGCTAAGCTCCAGTCAGGCTTTGTTAGGAAAAAAGCAAAATGAGGAGAAATAAATAGTCTGACTTGCATTCAGTTTTGCTGTTCGAGATGTCCAAACATCACCGATAGGTCTATTTGTGTTCCTTTCTGTTTCATACGCAGAAACACATTATAATGAACTGCGAACATCCTTGTTTTGGAACAGCTGAGTAGTGTGTGTGTGTGTGTGTGTGTGTGTGTGTGTGTGCAGCAAACAGATTTTAGTTTTATGTTTGGCAGCTGCCATCACTGAGCAGATCTCCCAGTCTGCTTTGATTCGTATTAGCGCCCAGATTGTGAGCCCTGAAATCTTAATTATAAGCAAAAACAAGCTCATCTCGTTTGATTTGTTTTTCTCAAGAGGACTCTGACAGGAGTTCACAGAGTCAACAACTTTTATACTGACATGTTTATTTGTGTATGTATTGGTGTTTAAAATCAGTGTTCATGCATGTTAACATTTTGTATTCATTGCTGTGCATCTACAGAAGCTGAGGAATCAAACTTAGGCTGTGATGTTAGGGAAAAAAATGTGTGCTGTGTATGATGTAATTAGGGCTGTTAAATTATTTTGTTAATTTTTTTATGTATATATATATATATATATATATATATATATATATATATATATATATATAACAAAATGTAAAGCAACATTTTAATACCCCATTTTATTTTTATTTATTTTTATTTTTTGCACTTAAATGGCTACCAGCAGGTGCTAACTGTAGTCAACACAATCTATTTTAGCATGCACTTGCTTGTGCAAGTAGTTTTCCGTACAAAGGCACAAAGGCTAACCGGCTCTGAGGTTTCTGTGAGTAATAGTGTATGTAAAGCACTTATGCCTGATTGTGACACATATAGCACTCGTTTTGTCACCCTTATTAGGCAAGGGAAGTTCAAGGGAGGTGTCAGCATAGTCTGAACCGAGGTCAGAGGTCAAGTGAAGTCACTGTGCTAGTTTTATTTTCAGGGACGCTGATAACGCATTTCAAGATTCACATTTCAAAATGAAAAGAATGGCAGTGTAGAGTTTGAATCTACAAAAGGCTTTGGATTGCTGTCTAGATGTTTTCATTGTCTGTAAATCTCGCAGCATACCATAGCTGACATCATGATAATCCAGTGGCATTCACAGATCTCATCCAGCAGGTGTTCAGGTCCTTAGGTCATAGTACAGTATGACCTTTGACCCCTCAGATCATCTTTTTTCATTCTTTTACTGACTAATAACAAAAGTGTTATTATTATTACTATTAATATTACCATTAATTAACCAGCTACCGCTTACAAAAACTTCAAGTGTATTATTTATTTTTAGTTTGTTTTCATTATTTTTAAGTAGGTGTGTGTGTGTGTGTGTGTGTAAATGTATATATATATATATATATATATATATATATATATATATATATATATATATATATATATATATATATATATTTATGTATGTAAGTTTTATCAACTACTTTTGGCTGAAGTAGAGCATTTAAGGTGTCGGATTCCTTTAAACAACATGTTTTTGAAATGATTGGCAGTGTGCTATATAATGAATTTCTTCACAGCTCGGCATTACAGCATACATGGTTAGTACAGAGAGATGTTAGTGTGTTAATACCAGGCATCTGTGAGTCCATGTATGGATGTCAGTGCTGTCAAAATTGTTGCTCAGGGGTTATTCCACACCCTCCCTAATCTTTCTCTCTCTCCTTCCCGTGGCATTATTCCAGGATCATTAATTTTCCTGAGTGACTGTCACACGTCAGTGTGCGTCTGCCAGACTCGGTAATCTCGGGGTCACTTGACTCCTGTGTCAGCGTCCAAGGACGTTCTGTCACTGAGCTTTATGCATGTGTGTGTGTGTGTGTTAGAGAGAGAGAGAGATAGCAAGGGGGTTTGCATGACTGGGACCTGCTGGAATGGAAAATACCATCCACGATCCATCACAGGACAACACAGGGGGAAACCCAGAAGCCCTCTCGAGACGTGCAGCCAAAAAGAGAGAGTGTGCGTTGGGATATTGTGCTTGATGTTCGGAAATTCACACGGTTGCACGGCTCAAAATAGAACCCTAATCTGTTAACAGGAGTCTGGTTATAGTAAATCAGCTTTGATTAGCATGGGTCAGGGATATTGATGTTTAATGACCGATCTGAAATCAGCCTGACACAGTTTCTCATGTTCACATCTGAACAACAAGGCCGGAAACGCTGATCCCAGACCAGTGGTTACATCTGAAGTTCCCAGTGCAGATTAAAGCAGGTCATTGGACTCCAGGCGCAGAGTCGTGTTTAATTAGTTTTTATCATGACACCGCTTTGAAAAGCTCTACTGACAACATTGTGTGTGAAAGAGAGAGGCAGACCATATTCAGAGTGTTTGGCTAGATGTTTTGGGCTATATATATTCATGGCTTCGAAGTGGAACCTTGGTTCCCAGAAAGGGTTTTCCATACAGATACAGCTTGGAGTTCACATTCTCTCTCTCTCTCTCTCTCTCTCTCTCTCTCTCTCTCTCGCTCTCTCTCTCGCTCTCTGCGGTGGTGATAGCAAACAGGTCGTTATCAAGCATCGTCTGTGTTGAGGTTTATAGATAAACAGTTTCCAGGGAGACCACCTTGTGTTCTGGCAGATCTGTGTTGGATCGTTTGCTGTAACTTATTTTGCCAATAAATCAATAGTCAAGCTGTTTGTCAACAAGTTGTGTAAATAGTTACTAAATGAAATGTGTTTCCACCATGTCAGAGCTGCACCAAACAGCTGTTTCTTTGCTTTGGTATTAGAATAAATCAACTTAAATGTTTCTGTGTAGTGTGTTTGACTAAGCTTTATACAGAATTTATTTGATTTGAAAGTGTGTCTGTGTGTGTGCGTGTGTGTGTGCACAGAGAAAGTTTAAGATCAATTGCAACTTCACCTCAGGACTGTTTACCAGGATCCAGTATATAGAACACAGGATCTCTATATATCCTCAGATTTTATATTTTGGAAGCTTGGGTTAAGTAAGAATGACAAAAACAGCAATGTTACAAAATATAAAAACATACCAAAGCTATTATATAAATAATAAATAGTTATTTATAGATAACTCCTCAATAATCTTAGTACTTTGAATACTACATAATAATATATATATTTTTTTCAATAAACATATCCTCAAAAAATACACATATATATTTATTTTCGAAAATCATATTTTTTGTGTCTTTTGTGGAAACCATAATACTTTTTAATGTTTTGAAAAATAGAAGGTTTAAAAGAACAGCACTTGTTTGGTATATAAAGATGATAATATATATACCAAAAGTCATACTGACGCCAATACTTTGAATGGTAGTTTACGATTTCTTCTCACTGACAAAAATTTTGCAAATTAAAGTTACCAACTTGTACAGTTTCCACAGTCATGGGCAAATTGAAAATATATTTATGAAAAATAATTTCTAGGCCTGATCAGGGAAAAAATCAGAAATGCTTGAAGAAATCATAAATTCCATTAGGAATCATGATGTTCTAAACATAAAGCATTCACAATATGAGGAGAAGAGTATTACAGTAAATTATATCGTTTTGTCCTCTGTCATCATTTTTGACCCTCATGTCATTGCGAAGCTGAAGATATAGAAAACAGATATAATCTTTATCTTTATCCAGTCAGTGTAAACCAACGTTGTTCGAACCCCACTATTTATCGGAGTATCTTTTTTTGTGGTCTTAAGGCTTACAACGACATGAGAATGACTAAATGATGAAATTTTGATGCATTTTTCATTTCAAGCAGAATGTCTGTAATCAGCGGTATAGTCAATCTGATCCCTGCGTTGTGTTCTGAGCTTGTTTGCGCATGACTCTGATGAGTCTGATGACCAGCGACCTGTTGCTCTGAGCGAAAGCGTGCTGTTGCCTCAGCTACGTCGGTATCCATAGTGACTGCCATCCCATGGGCGTCCTCAGGGCTGCCAGACACACTGCCCCATATACTTGGTGTTATCCACTCAAACACACACACTCTCACTCACTCACTTTTGCCCTATTTACCTAGTGCCTAGCAGCTGTAAGTGTATTAATTCCTCTTGGGGTGTAGTAGTACAGGAGGACTACCCTTTCTCTTTTTCAGTTTCTTTTTTAGCAGGAGGTTCATGGATAATTGCTTAGAATTATTAAATGGTGTTGTTGTGTGATTGTCCGCACAGTTTCGGTCATGTTGTGCGTTGCAATCTGTGATGAAGTGGGCGGAGCAGATATGTAGGCGGCTGCTGTTTGTTTGTCTGTTTACTTGTTTGTGTGTTTAGAGAGGGGGTGTGTATGTAGGCGAGGGGGTTTAGAGGCTGTCACACTCATTAATTAGAACAAACAATCTGTCTGACTCCCACGATGTGTGGATAAGTGTGCTTATAAGATGGAATTGGGAAGAATAGATAGATCTGCCATCTTTTGCTGTGAATTATACAGAATCTTGCTTGCTTGTTTGATGCAATACATGCATTGTTAATGCAGAAACATCCTCTGTTCCATAGTTCCATAACCTAGTGAAATGTTTTACTGTCTTCTACTAACGTACTGTATAAGACGACATTCTTATTTGTTTTTTTGTGCAAAAATGAAAATTTTGTTGTTTATTGGTCCATACCCGTATGCCACAAAAGATTAAATGTTGTTTCGGAGTACATAATAATGAACGTTTTATTTTTGGACGAACTGTCTTCGGTTTTTAATTTGATGCATTAAATTGGAAAAGCCATGGTTGTTAAAAAAAAAACATATTTTTGAAAGAATATGCTCACCAAGACTGCATTTATTTAAACAGAATTATTGTGAAATACCGTTTTAATTTAACATAACTATTTTCTATTGTAATATATTTTGAAATGTAATTTATTCTTTTGACGCAAAGCTGAATTTCCAGCATCATTACTAGTCTTCAGTGTCATCATTCTAAAATGCTGATTTGAAGAGATGTTTCTTCTTCTTATAGTTTTTCTTATATTCCTTAAAATATAAAATCATTCAAAAGTATTTGGTGTCAGTATTTTAAAAAAAAAAAAAAAAAAAAAAAAAAAAACCTTACTGACCCCAAACACCTGAATAGTTTATATTATAAATTGAATTGATCATTTGACCTTGATCATTCTGGTGTCTTATAAGGCTGCGTACTGTCTAGCTATTCTGCTTGCTGTTTTAACACTGTCGTCATAAAAAGTGTTAATAGGAAATCACAAGTCCTTGTGATAAGCAGTTTCCCACTAGAGCATGCGCTAGTGAGAATTGTTGCGTTTTGGGTAAAGCGTTGATGGGATGTGGGCACTTTGCTGATTCGCTGACAGTTACATCACATAGCAGTTTTTATCATGCTTTATATTTATATAGCCCTAAAAATGCAGTGTACATGCAAAAATACCCATTTTGCAGGTATACGCTTTTAAAAGACAATCAGTATTTTCAGACAATATGTGCTCTTCTTTTGTGTGTTACATCATGACCCAAATGAATTACTTTTTGTTTTGTTTCTGGGTTTTTTTGCAGTGTAGAAACTTTCGTTTCCAAGGCAACCTTGTGTAGGAAATTGCCAGAGTCTTGGGAAAATGTTTTCAGCCAAGTCATTTGAAGAGCTTATAAAAGACACTTGAAGCATCCCACTGTTTGACAGCAGAACATCCACCCATACCTCTATGTCTCCGATAATAAAAACACAAATACTGGCAGATTCAAGCTGTTATTGATGATCAGGAAAACCATGAATGATTTGCAAACCCGTCTTGTATGCCGTGTCGAAAGGCCAGTGGTGCCAGTCTGTCTGGTTCCACGGCTGCTGGCAGCCAATTAGAGAGACCGTTCGCCTTGTATAATTAAAGATATGTTATGTAATGGCCAGGTGCTGAGAAACAGATTGAAAGACTAAATGATCTTCTCTGGTTATTTGTTCATTGGCAGGACCTGCATTGAGGTCAAAGGTCAGTCGGGTGCATTTGGTTAATTGCATAAATCGATATGCTGGAACAGCTTAAATCAGAATCTAGCAATCAATATTTATGAATCGCACACAAAGGCGCTAGCTCTTGCCCAGCCTACACTAAACACTATACACAGACGCAGACAGATGCGCAAACATATATACGTAAGCATGAATGAACTCAAACATATGCACACATGGACAAACATGGATTCTGGCGCTCGTAGTCAATAGCGCGCATCTGTGGGTGATGAATGTATAATTTATGTGGTTTGCTGTCGGTATGCTTTTATTCAGTATGTTCTGGAAATTCGTTTGCTCAGTTAGACAGACACATTTATCTTGCTTGCTACAGGGGACGTTGGAATTTTATATGAAAATTTTAGGTATTTTAAAGGCTTTGACTGTATTTGCCAAAATGTGTGTTATGCAACAGACCTTACTGAAGAGAGAAGAGAGGCTGCATAATTTGAGGGAAAAAACAATTGTGATTTAAATTTCAAGTAAAATGCTGTGTGTGCTGTCAATTACATTGATTATGTTTTGGACTTACAGCATGGTATACATATATCATGTATGTGTGTGTGTGTGTGTGTGTGTGTGTGTGTGTGTGTGTGTGTGTACACACACACACACACACACACATACATACACATACATGATATATGTATACCATGCTGTAAGTCCAAAACATAATCAATGTAATTAGCATTGCTTACATTTAGAGTTTAAACAACGCTGATTATGTTCATTCGTTCATTCGCACACATGCTCCTTTTTGGCAATTCTCATTCTGGGACTGCTTTAAGGTGCTTTTGGTGCATTTTTAAACTCAAATGCACATTAGAAGTGACAAGAATTTAGAGTAGAGCTTGTGTGGAGATACTGAAAACTCTGGATCGTTATCTGCTCGTGTAAAAGAACACAGTGGCGCACTTCACTCTAAAACATGCAGCATGTGTATTTAATTTCGTACACAAAGTACTGTCTAACATAATTAAAAATGCACTTAACTTGAGCTAGCAGTATTATAGGCTGCAATTTTAACATCTCATTCTCACATTAGAAAGAGGTAGGGCTTTTTAACACAAAAAATGCTAAATAATCTTTATTTTTTTCTTAGAAGGTAACTGTGAGGTCATGTAACAACAATGTAGAATTTTTAAAAATGAATGTTTGTTCTTTGTGTATACATTTTAACAGTAGGTATTATACAGTATATACTACTAGCAGTAGCATGCAGTACTCTAGTATTCCATTCTGAATGTTATTTATAAACCACCTCTCATTTCGAGGATGTCTATAAAAGTTTAGCTACTGTAAGATGAGTGAATTTGTCCCTGAAGTATGGTAGCATTAGAAACACACAATCAAAGCTCAATTCCATCCTCAATGCCAGCAGGTAGGACAGCTTCTCTGAAATCTCAGGGAGTTTGATCATCTCCCATGATGTGCTTACGAACCACTTTGTACTACACGAACACATGCTGTGGAAGCTGATCATTTGAGTTCAGTCTAAATGATGGTTTACTTCACAAGAGACACGCAGAATGCAGCTCCACTGCAGCAAAGCTAATCAGTGTTCATAAACTTAGGCTATACAACAGACTCTTATTTCAGCAGGGACTGGGATTGCCGTCGAGATCAAGAACCGGTGTAGGGTACATACCATCCACAAGTATTATTTGTTTTACAGATAGGATACGTAGTAATTCACACTGTTAACTCTACATTTCTTAAATCAAAACAGCAGCAAATAACCGTAAAAGAGTGTCATGTTTATCTCTCATGGGCATGAGTGTAGTGTAAATTCTGCAATTAGGCACTGCAGTGCAAAAGCATCCAAACCCCTCATTTCAGAATCCAGGTCACGGTCTCCCGGCCTGCGGCCAAATCAGACATGCTGAGTGCAGTTTTATCAAAGCAGGAGAGAGTCTAGCAAACTGGGATCCTGGGACCCACGGCCTACACAAACCAATCAGGACTAAACCTGACAGAAATACACCACGTGAGAGTGCATATTTTTTTCAGTATATACTGTATTCGGCCTTGTGCTTGATTTTGGTATGTAGTTCTACATTTTTTTTGAATAGCAACATGCTACTTTGTCACATAATTTAAATATGCATCTTTATTTATCTATTCGGAAAAATGTTGTTTTGCATTAAAGGAACCCTTTTTTGTAGATAGGCTAATTCTCCAACTCCACCACAATTAATAAGTATCGTTTTTACCATTTTGGAATCTAATCAGCCGATACGCGGGTTTGTCAATAACACTTTTAACATAGCTTAGCATAGATCCAGTTAGACCTGTAGCATCGCATTCAAAAATGACCAAAGAGTTTAGATATTTTCCGACCTAGAAAATCTCAACTTTTCACTTTCCACCGGTCTTCGTACACGAACAGGAAAAATCTCTCTGGTCATTTTTGAACTCGATGCTGGTCCAATTCGATTCAATGATCTATGTTAAGCTATGCTAAAAGTGTTATCGCCAGACCCGGAGTGCGACGGAATAGATTCCAAAATGGTAAAACTCAACTTATTAACTCTGAGGGAGTTGAAGTGTGAGCCTGTTTCCTTTTAATAACTGTGTTAAGCAACACAATTCGCAGTGTAATTCATGCACATGATGCTGTGAAGAAAATTCCACTAATCAGAGTAAATTGCGGCAAAAGAAGGAATGCCATCTCCCATGAAGCACCATGATATAATCATCATAAAAATTTAAAAACAAACATTGTTTTTAAAAATGTCATTTGTATTGCTTCATGGGATTGTAGTTCTTTCCATAACTAGACCCTTTACACAAGGTACGTCTCAAATCTTGTACTTTATAGTGTATATAGTGTATTATATTTGATAGTGTAATGTGACTGAAAATGGCCAAAAGAAAAAGGTACACTTTACATACCCGGATGATGCACTTAAATAACTGAAAAAAAAAATTAAGTGTGGGATGTTGGACTCTGCATTGACTCAACTGTCGCAGCTTAAGTTACATCGAGAAATTAGGATAACTTTTGTTAATGACAAAATAACCTAAAATTCATACACTGCATGGTATGAATTCATAGTGTATATTCATAGTTCACAGTGTATCTTTTGGTGCAGTTACAGTCTTTACACCTTTATTTTTTGGTCCAATTTTCAAATAGTGTTAAATAATTATGTTATTCACTTTGTTGCCATTTGTTTTGTTTCATGGCTTTATAACGCTTTTAACGAGGACTTTTTAAGCTAGAAAAATGAATGGACTTTTATGAACAAGATGCATGCTGTTTGTACACTACGTGCTCTGTACACACTACATAGATAGATAGAACAAGTAGTGTGATAGCAGCCTATGCCATTTTGAACTTATAGAAGTTGCTGTTGGTTGCTTTGTAATCTACAATCCAGATGGCTTGTGTGATTCATTGAAGCCGGTTCTGTCCAACCAGACAAAAAAAAAGTGTTAATAAGGTGAGAAATGTTTTTGAGGCTTTTAATTAATAATGGCTGTGTGGTGTGGGCCAAAGACATCAGCACCTTCTTTGCATAAAGACACAGTGTGATCTGGTCTTAACTCGAGGCGTTAGCCATAATGAGTGATTCATATACTTTGCTACAGCTGTGCGTTTGCTTAAGATGAACTGTTTAGAGCATTGAGTTTTTAAAGGTGAACGAGTTCACATCATATTCGCTGAGAAGCAAGAGAAGGCTGATTACGTGTCTGTTATTTTTAACATACTGCATCTTGTCCTTAAAGTTGAAGTGTGTCGTTTTTTTGTGAACTAAATTGCAGAATGATTGCAATAAAAGGTTTCTTGAACACATTATCTTTCCAAATCACTCCATTGGTTGAGCCAGTGTGTTGCTGCGTTTTTGTTGTTGTTCTTGTTGTTAAATTTATTCAGTATTTCATCAATTCATTTTTGTATATTTCAGCCTGACCAAAGTGTAATCACTGATGTTATTGATTTGTTTTTGGATTATTTTAAATAATAATGCCTTGTAGATTTTTCTCCTTAAAACATTATTAAATCTGTACAGTAACAAGTTCGAGAAGTTGCGTATGCTCACCAAGGCTGCATTTATTTGATCAAAAATAGAATATAATAATAATATAGTGAAAAACAGGTTAAAATAACACTTTTGTTTTATTTTAGTATATTATAAAATGTCATTTTAAATATATACTGTAAAATGTAATTTATTTCTGTGATGCAGTCATTTCTCAGTGAAATAATTCTTAAAGTGCTGTTTTGAGGCTCGAGAAACATTTCATATCATTCTTATTGCAAACCGTTGTACTGCTTATTATTTTTGTTCAAACCTTTTTTTTCCCGAGATTCTTTGTTGAATTAAAAAGTACAAGAATGTTTATTTAAGATAGAAATCTTTTGAAGCATCTTAAATGTCATTTTAATTTAAGTTTTTGGTCATTTCAATGTGTCCTTGCTGAATACAATTACTCATCTCTTGAAAAACAAAAATCCCACGACCCCAGACTTTTAAACAGTGAGGCATATTGCCATTATTTTTTCCTCTTCATGTTTTCATCAGCGTTTTAATGAAACTTTTTAATCATCTCCTTGACGCACTTTGCTGTGAATCACTCATCTTTGTTATCGTTGATAAAAAAAACAAACTTTTTGAGCATTTTCGTCGGGCAATTTCTTTGACGACTTGCACATCGGATAGGTGGAAGCATTTTAACATTGCACAATTACCACACTTCACCTTTAATGGGGAAGGATGAATAAATGACCTCGTCACCTGTGCGCTTTCACAGACTGTTAGTTTGATAATTGCGTCTGCTGTTGAATTTGGCAGCTCTCAGTGGCCGTAAAGGATCTTGATTCCCTGTGGGCTGAGTGCTGATATGACGGCTCACTATTAGCACACTAGAAACGCTGCAGATATAGAGTATCATCATTATAGCCTGTCCGCAATTCAGTGTGTTGGTTGTCTTCATACACGCACACACACACACATGCCCTTCGTTGCTGGACAGATGGTGGCTTTGAGCTCAGGGCCCTTGAAGGAGACAATCACGGCGGGGAAGAGAAAGAGCAACAGACAACGATATGAAGACGGGAGCATGCTGTTACTAATGCCCCTGGAGAATGCTGGGAGTTGCTTTGTTAAAGTACTTTCTGGCTGCTAACAAGCGGGAGGAAGATTCTAGGTCATAAAATTACACGTTTCCGCAACCTCACATGCCCGACTCAAATTAAGCAGCGCTGATATAAATTGTTTTTTTTCCTCATGTCTGCTGTTTTTCGGTGTGTGAAACGTGAATTTAGGATGCTTAAGACCCTATGTAACCAAAAACGGCGTTTTGCAGCTTTTAGGTACATCAACATTTATTGCTCACACTTTATTTTAAGGTCCAATTCTCACCATTAACAAACCATTAACTATGACTTTCCCTGAACAAACTCCTAACTTGCTGATTATTGTTAGTTAGTAAGGTAATTAAGTTTAGGTATTGGAAATTAGAATATGTGCCTTATAATAGCCAATTTGGCAATAATAGGCATTATAATAAGCATTTAGCTAATAGACGTAATTGGACATTTTGTGCACTTTTATGCAAAAGAGCTAACAATATACACAGTATGTAATGACAATTTATACGATAAATTGTCTTTTTGCGGATATAATGCTACATACGCAGTACATCCCACTAGCTAGTAGCAAGACATGCAGTGTGACAAAACTAAAGCCTATTGGCTATTTAATTGGTTTTTCAATAGAAAGGCATCAGGACATTGCAGGCTGACTTCAACACATATATTTATGTTTCAAAATAACAAACCTTACCCAACAAACTCTTTATCACACACACATACACGCAGTCAAATCCCCCGTCAGCCTTTCCCAATTTGCAGCTGATTTTTTTTGCAAGTTTCCTCAGCCGTCAGCAGTTCTTCGTCCAATTAAAGACAAAACAAAACACCGGGAAAAAGTGCACCGAGAGAAAGGCTGTACCCCAAAACATACACTATCCATACTAAATATTCTATACTGTTTAGTATGCTAGATTAGGATTAGTGCAGATTAAAGTTTGATATTTTCCACTGTCTCTTGTGCTGTAGAAAAAAAACTTTGTATTTAGGTTTTTTTTTTTTTAAGAGAAATGGAATATTGCTCTGCTTTTTGAACAGTAAATAAATACTTTTATTCAACAAGTATGCATCAGACTGACCAAACGTGACAAAAAAATATATATAATGTTGTAAAAGATTTTTATTCAAAAACACATGCTATTCTTAGAACTTTCAACTAAGGATATTTTATTTACGAATTCAAATAGAAATGTTGGAAAATGCTTCCAAAAAATATTTCTTAATCATTATGTGACATAAGACTGCAGTAATGATGTAGAAAATGTAGCTTTGCTGTTACAGTAATTATTCACATTTATGTTATTATAGTATCAGTATTATATTAATTATTGATAATTATAATAATGCTTATATATATATATATATATATATATATATATATATATATATATATATATATATAGACAATAACAAAAAAAGTATTTTTTTTTTTTTAATGATGTGCACTTTTAAAGCGCTTAAGATGTTTTATCTTCTCTGTTATGCATTTTTATGTTATATGAAATCATCAGGTTTCTAATTAAGCAACTTTGTAGCAAAACTAAAAAAAAAAAAAAAAATTAAATCAAGACCACAATATGCTTGGCCTTGGCTATAAACCGGTTCAAAGCAAACAACAGATTATCATTCACAGCAATGTGTAAATAATATTCAGTGAGCACTGTAGACCTGATATAATAGTCATTGGTTTAAATGACCTGCTTTCGAGTGTCTGTAATGATGGCTTTGGATGGGGACGTGATTTAGCGAGCTGTTCACCATTAACCAGAGTGTTTTGAACTAAAGGTTAGATATAATTGTTGTAAGACTCATAATGTGGGAAGTGTATGATGCTGACATTACCCTATACAGTAAGTGGAGCAAGATAATTATTATAATGACGACAGTAATGCTGCCTGTGAGGTCAGATTGTACTGACGAAATCCTTATCTCTTTGTAACCCAAAGTATTTTTTCAGATGACATATGTGAAAGAAAGCTTGTCCTTCACACATTCGCGCTTATGTCTTTTTGTGTCAAAGCAACAACCGCAAACAAAGGTGCATTGACGTATGGCTGCACATTAGGCTGTATTGTGTGTGATCCGGGGGTTTAGCGTTCACCTTGAGACTGGTTTGGTGATGTTCCAGGAAAGGCCCAGCGTGTGTCAGAGGGTCATTAATCAGAGGCCGAGAGAGATCAATAAACCTGATCATTAGTCTCATCAGCTGCTAACAGCGAGCTGAGATCATCTGATTCGCCTACAGATCTGGCACTCCACCCAGGAGAAACTGTTTAGTGTCATGTTCTCTGCGTTTCATGATGGAGCGTTGCCTATGAGGAGATTCGACCATGGTTGATGGTTTTTACTCTCACAGGACAAGGAGACCTGCTTGCTAGTCTTTTGCTACTGTTTTCATAGGATAATTTTTATCCTAT
This sequence comes from Puntigrus tetrazona, assembly GCF_018831695.1. Lineage (NCBI taxonomy): Eukaryota > Metazoa > Chordata > Actinopteri > Cypriniformes > Cyprinidae > Puntigrus > Puntigrus tetrazona. The sequence continues at coordinate 21,611,520 of NC_056700.1, forward strand.
AAAGCTTCTTTTTTGTAGAAAATACTTCACCCTGGTTCTCAAATCTTGCTTGCGTTCAATTCAAATGTGACGTGTTATGCAAGGGTTGACGTCAATGATGTCATTGGTTGTCAAGATATCTTGTCACTGACGTCAAACCTGGCGGAACACATCTTAACGTGTCATATTTGAACTGAATAAGACGCAGCAGGAAGATTTTAAGTGAGTCACTATCCGTGTTTTGGTCATATTGACTACATCTATTGTCTATTGATACTTTTTTTTAACTCCAATTTATAGTTTGAGCACATTAATCCAAAATTAAAGGGAAAGTTCACCTAAAAATTATAATTCTGTTATTAGTTACTCATCCTCAAGTGGTTCCAAATCTGTTAGATGTTCGTTCATCTTAGAAACACACATTCAGATCTTTATGATGAAATACAATACTTTCTGACCCTGCATAGACAGCAAGGGACCTACCACAGTCAATCTTAATCTTAATTTGCGTTTCAAAAATGATCGACTGTCTTACAGAATGACATGAGGGTGAGTAATTAATGACAGCATTTTCATTTTTGGATGTAATATCCTTTTAACTGGTGATCATTTAACTAGATAACATGCTCATAACATGTTTATTTCAAACTGAGAGAAAGAAAGTGTGACTTTCAATGCTCTCATTCCTGTAGAAGTTGTCAGTGAAAGTTTCTCTTTCTATTCCAACTCTTTCTCTTTTCTCTCACACTCTCGGCGGATCCCATGTTGACACCTGAAGGTGTGAATTATTCATTTCTTCAGGCAGATGAAGAATGGGTGGCAGAAGCATGTGATGCTCTCACACTCACATGCACAAACACTCAAACTCATGGGCACATATACTGTACATACACTACCTTTTAACAGTTGTGATCAAGATTTTTTTTATAAAATAAATTAATACTTTTGCTCTGCAAAGATGCATGAAATTGATTTTTTTTTTTAATAACAGGAAAAACCTTTTTTTTATCTAACAAACTTTGTACTGTTTTCAACATTGATGATCAAGAGACATTGTTATTTATTATCAAATCCGTATTATTTCTGAATGATAGCGTGACATTGAAGGCTGGAGTAATAATGCCGAAAATTCTGCTTTGAAATTATAAATAATTTTTTAAATAGAAGAGTATCTCACCTAGTTTACAAGATGGGCAGCATGTGGACTTGGACTTTGCAGAAAATGTTGATATTTATTTGGAAATTTCAGGTATAATGCTGCTGATAATAGAGGTAGCGCTCATAATAACAATTACAATCAGATGATTTGTTTTTTTTCCCCACACAGGTCAGTCGTGTTTTGAAACCCGGCGGGCGTTTCATCTCTGTCACGTTTGCACAGCCGCATTTTCGTAAGAGACTTTACGCTCGAGCGGAGTATGACTGGTCTATCAAGCACTATCACTATGGCAGCAGCTTCCACTACTTCCTCTATGTTCTCACCAAAGGGGAGGAGCTTAGCTCAGAGGATGCTGCACTGGAGAGGAGACTGCTTGAGGAAGCTGAGGCTCTGCCCACCGATGTAAGATTTCAAGAAGTGGATTCTGAGGACTTCCTGAATAACATTGGATTATAGGGACTTGTACAACATCTGTCAATCAAGAGAATCCTGACAGAAGTTGTACATCAATTTTAGACATTTTTTTAAGGCTCCTGTTCAAGTTCACCCAAAAATGTTAATTACTCTCACAAATGTTGGTCTACATTTTATTTGGATTATTTTTCTTCCATGGAACTAAACATTAAAAAATAGTGGTAGTTTTTGGAATTTGACATGCTCCGTCTCCATTTACTTTGTTACATTTGTGTTCCAGGAAAGAAAGTCGTACAGGTTTTGAAACAACATAAGGACAGACATTACATTTTTGTGTGAACCTATCTTGTATATATACATAGGTTTTTTTTTTAGGATGCTATGATGTGAATTTGTTCTGTGTCTTTTCTTCTCTCTCTCTCTCTCTCTCTCTCTCTCTCTCTCTCTCTGGCCTATTTCTCTGTGCGATTGTGTTGATTGGTATGACAAGGTTGAGTGTTTGACACCTGCACACTTGTGCAGAGACAAATCTGTCACAAACGCTTCTCAAACAACAAATAAACAGACAGACAGAAAACAAACAGCCCTGCTGTGTGCCAGAATATGACAGACGTGTCTGCACTCTTTTGGATGAGGAATGGCTGCAGTGAATCGGAGGAGGCCATTAATAAACCAGAAATCATTTATTTTTAATTTAGCTCTGGAATGTAATTACCGTCTATTTTTAAGACTTGAAGAAGGTGCCTGAATTTCAGAACAGCTTCCTGTGTGCCAGTGTGAATATAGATTGATTTTTATTGTAAATAGAGGAAAGTTATTCTTGAACCAGGAGAGACCAAAACATATTTAAACCCACACTATGTTGTGGGTGGTTGCCAAGGCGTTACGAGTTCTTTTTAGAATGTTGCTAGGCAGTTTCTAGGTTGTGTACAGAAAAGGCTCCCCAAAATTGACAGTTGTATCACTAAATATGGCTTGGGTAAATCTATGGGAGTTTTTCATCCACTTTATTGTCTTCCAGGTGAAAACCATGCATTTGATTGTAAAAAAAAAAAGCAATAGTACACCTCTTCTCCGTAACTTGTGCAATTTGAGGAACTCTTTATATCCACGTGACTTACACACCCATATTAAAACTAAGGCGATGGGTTTTGGAGCCCTAACTCTACAAAAGTAATAGTGAGCATGTACCATTAAATAGCAGCGGTTCATATACCGGTAGCAGTTTCATAAACTTTTAGTTCAGTGTTGATTGTGTCCAGATTGAATGTGTTATCTGTGAAAGCTGATGATGTAGTCACAGGTCTTTCCCCTTCACTGAAGCACTAAGCAATGACGTCAGGGCAGGGACGGTATCAGATGGATGCTGGTATCAGGTGAGCCGCACGTATCGGGTGTAGATTTATTCTGTGATCGTATCCTCACGACATGCTGTGTGGCGGTTCTTCAGGAACCAAGTGCTGCCTAAACACCATGAAGCTGCCGCAGAGAACCGGAGACCCTGATTAGTCTAATGGCTGGTTATGTGTTGTTTACCCCCTCGCAATGCAAACCCACACGCAAGCTTTACTTCATATTGACATTTAAGACGATGATATTCAATAATGTACTTTTAAATAATTGATTAGGAGTAATTTCAGAAGTGCTCTTGTGAGATATTTTCTGAGCTGTTGTCCTGTCTTGGTGAAGAACTGGAAGAGTTCTTGTGTGGTATTCAGCAGTTTGATTTTGTATGCTATGGACAGTTAGGGTTAGATTTATTGACAGCAATGCTGCCTTGTTTGAAAAGCCTTGAGGTTTAATTAATATGGATGGAAGGATGGATAGACGGATGGACTGATGGATGGATAGACGGATAGACTGATAGATGAATGGATAAACGGATAGATAGATGGATGGATAGATGAACAGGTGGATGGATGGTTAGTTGGATGGATAGATTGCAAATAGATGGTTGGACAGACAGACAGACAGACAGACAGACAGACAGACAGACAGACAGACAGACAGATAGATAGATAGATAGATAGATAGATAGATAGGCAGGTAGAAGGACAGACAGACGGTGAATAATTAAAAAAATAGCTGGATATCTATCTATTTGTCTATACTAAAATTCCCACTCATCATGAATCAAAAGTGAGCCTGCTCTTTAATTCAGATTTATGCCCAGAGCTGCTTTTTAATGGTTGTCAATAGAGAATGAAGCTTTCTAGGTCCAGATGGTGTAGTTACGACATCTACCAGCAGGGGCTAACCAGAGGGGATAACCTGGCAAACCTTGACCCCACTGGTGCATCCTTGCCTCTAGTTTACAGACAGATCCTTTTCATGAGTCACTGTTACCGCACACACAAGAAGAGAGTCAAAATTGACCATTTGACCATTCGATATCATTAATCAAAGACTGTTCATCATAGCTCATGTTTCTGTTCTGAGAAGGGGGAGGGGTCAGGACACACCATTACATCATCATCCAGCAGCGGCAGCAACAACAGGCCAGGGGTATTGATAGCAGACACATAAACCCCTGCTCACAGCCAGCCAGCTCCACTGACAACGTTAGGGTAAACATTGCACTAAGCTGCTTTACGCACAGAGACGTGTGAATGTGTGTGAGATTGGTCACTACTGTTCGTAAGGTTAAAACAGTGACATTTTTGGAGCAGCACTGCAAAATACAATTGACTGATTTTATTCATTTAAAACAAATGGTTTAGCTAACTCTGTTATCCGTATAGCATCTCTCTGTTATGTTCAGGGTTATTTTATGAGTTGAAAGTTTAAATAAAATTACTGAATTAAATTGCAATTTAAATTTTGACCAATGCAGTTTTTTTAAATCTCTAGAGTCCTAGGTCATGTTATACTTATAAATAAATAGTATGCCTTAATGATAACAAATTTAATGTTTACATATTAACAGTATGTAATTTTACACGTTTACATTGTTTTTTTTTTTTTAAGTGTTTTGGAACTGCATAAGCTTCTATAACATTTACCAGTTTCTGATGGCACCTTTTTTATATGCAAAATATGATATATCAGTTTGTCACTGTATTTAAAAGAAATTTGGTGAAAACAAATTTTTGGCAATTTGTTTGCTTTTAATGTGGTTTGCACATGTTGTTCTGGGTCTGGTTTTGGATGGATGGATGGATGGATAAACAGATTTTTGATGCATGAATTTGCAGCTTACTTGAATTGGTGTTTTTCAAACTTGTGCTCCAGGTTGAATGGCAATTGCAATTCATTCAGTATCTCTTTCTGTCATTTCCAATTTAGCATCCTTAATGGTGTGGCCAGTTCAATTTAAATTCGATTGCTTTATATATTCAGTGTAGTTGACTTTTTCAGGTAGTTCCTGTTGTAGTAGTGTAACATGCAAAATTTAATTTTGAGCTGCAGACTCTGGAACAACATCTGGAACAACCTATTCATATTCCATGAGCTTCTCCTAAACTCAAAGCAAAATGAAAGGATGAATGTCAAGTCCCAAGCCAATCCCAAACATGATTAGTTGAATATTGTGCTACAACCAACCAGGATGTATATCCAGGATCATATCCTGCTTGTCCTTGGATAATCAGAGCCACACTGAGCCATGCGGTCAAGGAGAATCTGGTTTGCAACATTTCCAGATGCTATTCAACCGTCTTTTGCGGATCAGTTCATGTCCTCTCTTTGATCCTTTTTAATAGTATGAAAAATGATTATTTGGTTTGGCAGTATGATACTGACATCATTTTCTCATTACTAACGATTCAGATCAAAGTAGCACCAACAAACTTGGATGAATCAAGGAATCAATGCTTTTAAATCAAATGTCTTTCTCTCGTGCTTTTCATTTCTTCCGGCTGAGAGCTCATTCTTTAAGAATCTTAGAATGTCATCTCTCCCTCTTTCTTCCGTTATCACGCAGTCATTATCTGCTGAGAGTTGGGCTTTCCATATTGGGTCAGGCCACAGCGTCGCTCAGTCACTCCAGAGCCGCCGCGGGCCGGCTGTCTGTTCAGATAGTGTATCAGTAATCTCCAGCTCTGAGCAGCCTGTGTGAAGCGCTAAGGATTCCCCTGGGCATTGGAGCCGTTCAGGAACACTGCAACAGCCATGAAGGTGTATTAATAGACTGAGATGGTGAAGCTGAGTGTCCTTGACTGCGCTTGAGTGACTGTCTGATGGACTTTCTGCCGTGCACGGACCTCGTCGAGTCTTGAGAAGAAACGCACAGATGTCAGGTAGCTGCTGAGGTTAAACTGCCATTGAACAATCGAAAAAAATCGTTTGACAATTTTAGTGGACAAACTTGAGCTTGGGTCAACTGGAGTTACAGAACATTATCAGGATCGGATGAGTATCGGAGTTTAAATTGATTTAGGTAAGCCTGACTTGTTTCCAGATGGATCCTGAGCCTCATTGAACACATCGGACATTGCTGACCCAAAGCCCACTCATGGCCGCATGGCGGCACAGATCACGGATAAAAGCCATCGATTCTCTTGTGGCTGAAACGCACACACGTTGTATTGGAGATGTGTGTCTGACTGTGTGTGAAGGAAAACATCAATATTGCTGTAAAATCTAACTGCATTTCAGAGTGTTCCGAGTAAACAGGAAGCAGCGTGTGGCTTTATCCAAGCTCTTTAGAAACAATATTCAACTTAAATGAACAACCTCGATAGAAAAAAGTCTCGAAATCAACTTACTTCTTCATTGTGTTTTTACTTGTCTGCTTACTGACTAGCTCGATGTTAAGGTGCCACATATTCCTTTACAGGGAAAGTTAACCTCAAAATGAACATATGCTATTGTTTACTCACCCTCACCTCAGACTTTCTTTCTTTAGCAAAACGCAAAAAGAAGATATTTTTGAAGCACATTGGGGTCCAAACTACATTACACCCAGTTGACTTATTGAATGGAATAAACCACCAGCCCAAACCTTTTTGACCTTCTTTCTTCTGCATAGCATTAAAAAAAACAAGATTTTTTTGAGAACAAACAACACGAGACCCCATTGATTTCGCTGTATGCACAAAAAGTTACAGTTTGGTGCTGAAGCCGTGCGGAAGGAACATTCAGCTTAAATGACCTCACCAGAGAAAACAACATTGTTTGCACCTGGTTTAGCTGGGTGTTTTATGTGCATCTTTTTTAGCATGAGTTTATATTAAAGGGAAAGTTCACCCCAAAACCTGTCATCATTTTCTTACCCTTCTTGCTCCAAATCTGCATGACCTCCTTTTTTCTGCAAGTCACAAAAACAAAATTGGACCCAAATGACTTTCATTGTATGCATTTTTTTTTGTATGCAAAAAAAAACACTTTTCAAAATATCTTCTTTTGTGGTTTTGTGCTTCGCAGAAGAAAGCAAGCCATTGTTTTCAACAACACTGCATTTTCTAAATTGCATCTAATTGTATTTAAAATCATAAAACACTGGTCTGAATTGAATCAACATTAAACTGACTTGAATTTAACAACGACATTGCTGGCTTTTGCAGAATCTAAGATTCATTTTATCTGAACTGAACCAACGCTCAACTAACTTCAGATAAATTACAAGAACTAATATCTTTTAGAGCTGCTTTGCAGCATAACCTGAATTGCCTCCATAGCCGTTTGTCATTTCCTGTTTACCTTTGTGCATCTGCTTTGACATAATCTGTATTGTAATAAAGATGGCTCAACTTAATTTTGGGGTATACTCTCCCTTTCAAGATTTCAAGAACACCAAATCTCAAAGATCCATCTTCCGATATCTAGTTTATATTATAAGTGCAGAAGATCCTTCGGTAAAAGTAGTAGCGCGGCTCAAAGCTCTCATAGGATCTTATGCCACAAGAACAATCTCTGTGTCATGACTGTGAGCTTAGCCTAGTGTAATTACATGGCCATCAGAGCTGGTGCCAAACTTCGCTGTCCTTTGGGAAGTACAGGTCTGGAGTGCACTAGCGCTCTCTTCATAGCTTCATCCAGCACTAAAGATCTGTGAGGAGATGACAGGCTGAAAGAAGATTGCATTTCTCTCACTGGGCTCCAAAGCAAGATGCAACTATCCTGACGTGAATTATATTAAAACATTAAAATATCATTAGACGACAACAGCTTGATCTGGCCGTTTAAAGCCGCTCAGGTGTATTTTAAAATGTCACCATACTTGTTTCATCATTTGATGGATAGCATTTGTGTCTTGTTTACTAGCATAGGCCTACTGTAAATGCAGATGGGTTCACCAGCTGGCTGTGCGTGTGTTGTGATGATCTCAGAATCAATATTTGTGTCAGACTTGTTTACTCCTCTGTGATCTAGCCAAATGATGACAGAAACGCACATTTATATGTTCTTCCACCATTTATTAGTTCACCAAATACAGTGAAAATGGTATTTTAATATGCAATGATTCATTCTTAGAATGTCATGACATTTTTGTTGCTTTTTTTTGCTTAATAAAACGATGTTCCATTATTGAAAAGTATTAAGGTTTCATGCACAACAAACCATAGTCAGTTTCTTTAGAATAATGGTACAAAACAAAGCAAAAAAAAAAAAAATCAAATCAAATCAAATGAAATCAACAAAAAGAAACGTAATGTCCAAAAACCTGTCAAATAACAAGAAGTTATTTGAAGATATTCGTAAACAGTGCAGTAGATTTCTAATATCGCCATTTTTCTAACAAATTCATCAACAAAGCTCAAGTCACAGTTTACGATTTCCATATAACAGTAGTTCAACACAGATGTGTGTGTGCAAAAAACCCGAGAAACATTCATTCATCAAGTCTTTTTTTTTTTTTTTTTTTTTTTTTTAGAAAAAAAACCCCATTCCAACCAAACTGAATTATACTCTCATCCCTGTCTAAAGATTTTTCTCTGAAATATAAACATCATTGTTGATGAATCTTTAAGACGACATACTAGCATATCATTTTAAATAACAAATATTTAGATATAAAAATACAAATATGACCTTTTTTTAAAAAGAAGCGTGCCAGGGTAAGATTCATGGTGGCACCTCTGTTGGCACCGGAGTGAAAGTTCATGCAAAGAGATGGACACGACAAAAGAAATGCGAGGAGCTGATGAAAAAAAAATTATAATAAATTGAAATGTATAAAATTAGGCTCGGAAGAAATCAAGATGCGTTCGCGTTGGGTTAATTACAAGAGGTGGTAATGCACAATGTTCCTCTGTGCTGTACTGATGATGTGAATCCGTGGCGCAGGTGCGCAAATCAGCTGCAGTGAAGGGCAAAACAATAGATCACCAAACGACGTTTTCAAAGACTACACGCTTCAACACCTGTGGGCATGTGCATGATAATATTCTCAAGTTCTGAAAAAAGAATGTGATGCAAAATAGCGAAAGAAAATATTCACATTGCACCATCCGTACATATAGTTAATTTAGCGTTATGGGAGCTCAGTGTCTTTGTGTGTGAAGACTAAAATGTCTCTAAAAGCAGCAGTCGGATTGAAGTCGACGCTCAAGGCAGATCCATATATATATGTGTGTGTGTGCGCGTGTTATGGGGAAGGTCTTTGAGCTAAGATACTGTACATCTATAGTAACAGAGCGTAAGATGCGGTTCAGTCTTCGGTTGAACTTCGTGTTGCTTACAGCGCTTTTGGAAGATGATGGTCGTGGAATAATAATGGCAAGTCCATCCATCTTTATTCACAGATGAGCCGCAGCGCGCAGCCTCAACAACATCTCCGACATCTTCCTCAAAGCTTCCGTTGTCGTTTATATTGGAGAATTGCCAGCAAACCCCAAAGGAAATTCCGTCTCTCCCTTCTTTAATTCGCGTTTTCCCTTTTTAGTTGAGTCTCCTCGCGGTTCGAGCGTCGCGCCACCGTCTCTCCGTCTCTTTGCAATCTTCTTCACATGCACAACCGACAAGTGCTTCGAATCGGTGATAAAAAATTGAAATGTCTGCGAGGCATCGCGCGGGTTTAAACGCCCGGTGATGATTTGTCGGTCATGCCTTTCAGCACCTCGTCTATTCGGTCGTCCTCGATGACCACTGGAAAGAAGAAGAAGACAGACAGCTGATATCAAGACTTCGCCAATCTTGTGCGTGCGCTTTGAAACTGCGCAACAACACTCGGCACGAAAAAAACCCATACAAATGCGTTAAGATGCGTATCGAATGCGTAACAGTATCGCTTAAAAAGGTCGGATTGCATGACATAGCCTATTATTTAGCTTAAACTGATGACAGTGACATTTTTACAGATGTCAAACTATCGAAACATGCATCGTGCATTTGAATGCATTCTGTAATTTTCTCGCCTTTACGTTGTATACCCGTTTTTTTTTATTATTAAGTGTTATGAGCTGACAGGCTTGATCGCTATTCATGTTTACTGATTTGTTTTCCCGGTGACCGAGGCTGTCATTCTCCCTAAAATGCTCTTTCGCGTTGCGAGTGAGGTAAAAACGCAACTCTCTATTCCTTTAACTTCAGTAAGTTATCTTCAGTCATTCTCACCTCTCTTCGCTCTGCCGATCTGTCCGAGTTTTGGGGGTCTTTTCGCCTGCGACGCTCCGAAGAACGAGTTGGTGTCCTGCAGCCCGCAGCTGAAGGACATCTGACTGACATCGTTGTCCGCTCCGTATCCGTTCATTTTCCCCTCTCCGTACGGCAGAACCTCGGACATGACTGCTGAAGGACGGGTTTGCGACGCAGAAGGCGCTAAAGAACCGACGTGTGTAGGCAGCTACGGTGGATATGGCACCTATCCCCGCAAAACAAGTGCACTTGTTTGTTTGTTTGTTTGGTTTTTTTTTGCGTAGATATCCCCGCGCGTAAATGTCAGACTCCTCGCACCGCCAACTTCCAAACGGACTGGAGTGCTCGGTGCAGAATGAGAGAGCGAGCGAGCGAGAGAGAGAAAGAGAGAGAGAGAGAGCGAGCGCGCGGCTGAGCGTACGACTACATCAGCGGTCGGGTGAAGTCTGCTGTAAGATACGGGAGATCCCGCGATCATAAAGGAAACCCGGGCGGAACAGTGAAGTCATCCATCCGGGCGTGTGTGTGTTTAGAAGAGAGGGAGGGTGAGAGAAAGAGAGAGAGAGAGAGGGAGATGGGGACTCCAAGAGGTGCAAGGGTGGCCCCATCAGGCGAAAGCTGAAACTGGCGAGAGGAAACACTGAACGGTGAACGGGTGTTCGCTGGGGTCTTGGTTTGGAAGCTAAGAGTAGAAAAAGATCGCCAGACCTGAATAATGGAGACCACTTTAGATCTCAACAACTCTGTAGGCTACTTACTGCAAGCTTTATTTGGGCAGTTTGTATCGTAGGGGTCCATTTGTTTTGATTGAAATGTAATATTTTGGAGATTTTTTGACATGCCATAAAGTCTCCAATTCTTAAAATGAATTAATAAACTGCGAATTCATAAAATTCTTCAATTGTTTCAATTGAATATAAAGGTATAATAGGCTACGCAATTAGATTAAAATTATGTAATTTTCTCCTTTATTATTTATTAACTACGTTTTTCCTTAAAACATAGCCTGTGTATATTTTTCGACCATGACAAATAGTTTTGCCCCCATATCTTTACAAAAGTTAGTAACAACAGAGTCAGTGAAGAACATGGCAAAAGAAAGTCAAAAATTAATTTCCAATCAATCTGTAAATTTTTCAGGGGCAAAAAGTGTGAAAATGCTATCTGAGTGTGTCTGTTTAGACCTATAGCCTACCAGCTGTGAAATTAGGGCCCCTCAAGGGCCACCAAACCCATAACTGTAACCTAAACATATTAATGACATTTTTATTTACGAAATAATTGTTCTAATTTTATGAGAATAGTAAAATCCACATCACAGCTAGGCTTATATAAAACTTAGCAAATTGCAAAAAAAAACTCCGTGTTGCTTACATTAAAACAAAAAACTTTAGTGGACGTTGGTGAGGACGCTTATGTTTGTTGTTGACATAGTGGCTTCAAAGGTTGCCCTGAATGAAACTGTGATGTTTATTTTTGTTTATTTTGTTAGGCTATTATGTTGGAAACTGTAATGACCGTTGTCTTCCGGTTCCAGATAAGTGAAGGTTAACGGGGATCTGGCAAAGGCGTTGTAATTAACAGCTGTTTTGATTCGTCGGCGCGATTAGGTTCAGTCACCGGCGTACCGGGGAAACGTCACCGTAACACGCCAGTGCTGCTGTGCAGACGTCATCAGCGCACGTCACGTTCAGCGTCGTCTGTCCTCGGTCTCCAGATGCCGGAAGTTGTTCGTCACCCTTGCACACCTGTTGCCTTTCCGATGCTTCTTTTGAATTAATTACGTTTGAATGAAGGCTAAGTAGAGGTTTATGGTAATGATGCACCTGCCTCGCATGAATATTATCTCTCTCACACAATCTATATTTAATGCATAATTCAGCGCCCTGGATAGAGCTCAAAAGTGACCACAAAACCAGCAGTGGGAGTATTATTATTATTTATTTTTATTAATAAAAATATTGATGTATGGTTTGTTACAATACTAGATCCAACTACTTGAAACCTTAGCAGGCAATTTAGTCAAGTGAAGTATTTAGCTATACACAGTCTATTACTTATTAAAAGGTTTGATAGTTACCGTTGACATTTTACAAAATATCTTCACGGCACACGATCCTCACTTAATATCCTAATGATATTAAGTCTAAAAAATCGATAATTTTGACCCATATCTATATATTGTTGGCTATTGCTACAAAAACACCCGTGCTACTTTTCACTGTAAATGCTGGGTTAAATACAACCCAGCGCTTGATGAAATATAGACAAACCCTTCTATTTTGTTGTTTTGACCAAAGCGTCTGGGTTTAATGTTTAACTCAACCTTCTGTGCAGTAACCTATCCACTGGTTAACGGTTTTGTCGACTTTACCCAGCATGGGGTTGTATTTAACCCAGCGTTTTGTAGAGTGTGGTCCATAGTCACATTTTGCCCTTAAAATACCAATGCAAAACATAAACCTCTAACCTGTATTTCAATGTATCCCCTGCAGCATTATAACTAGTGAGCACGTAGGCTTTTCTTTTTTTTTCTGTGAATCAACTCAAGCATTAGATTGTTGGCATGGCAACAGTCCTCAGAAGACTGCAGTTCTCAAAGCTCATTTTCATATCTTCACTGTCCTCCTGAGCAAAAGGATTTTCATAGTCTGTGCCGCTCCACTGCTCGAGTAAATGAATGAATGACAGTAGGCCGATCCGTACTGACAAGTCATTTGAAAACCATAGCGGTCCGGGCTCTTAAATGAACCATTTTAGGGATCTGTGGGAAAGTCCACCAAAAAAACTTGAGGCCCGTTTATACCAACCACGATAACGTTGATAATAACGATATTGGCGACCCACCAGCAAACTATATAGTCTGTATTAAGTGTATTCAAACCAGAAGTCCGCTGGTTCACATTGCTGTGGAGCAAACACAACGTCAATTTATTTGCTTTGGTGCGGTTCGCTTTCACACTGCCTTCTTTGAACCAGAGTGAACCAGAAATTGCAAACAAAACCACATGCCAGCTAAGTTCTTAATGCACTGGACAGTTTACAAGCAGGAAAAAACGGGAAGTTCGCAAACAGCCTATTCGTGGAGAGTTTTTGTAGTTCAATAATCATTTTACGAGGAGAACATGCTCTTATAAATGCTATATACTGGCGGGAAACGGAGCAGTACAGGAAAGCGATCGCAGGCTCTCACGCGCGTCTCGTTTTGGCTAGCAAATGTAGCGAACACAAAACTTTCCTCTTCAGCTGGGTCTCGGTTCGGTTGCCGTATTCACACCTGCCCCAAAAGAACGAACCTGAGCTCGTTTCTGTCGAACCGAACAAGACAATGCGCGTGAGAATAGGACGGAATCTGATTGGCTGTTAATGTTTGCGTCGTTCATCAGCTGGAAAAACCCATTCTGAAAACGATTCTAACGATATCGTTATAGTTGTGGTGCGGAACGGTTTTTAGAACCGGTTTTATCGTTATCCGTCGTTATCGTGCTTTAGACTCAATGCTGATGTTTTACAGTGAATCCTTGATACGTAAGAGCAATGATATAAGAACGGTTCTAGACGTTTCGCCCCGTTACGGCTCCACCTTTCTTTGTGTTTTTCAGTGTAATGTCCTTGTTTCTCTCTGTCCGGTGTTGTGTTCAGTCACAGAAGTGGGCTGTGTGTGAAAGTGTCCTCTGCGGGAGCGTTCGCGGTCACGCCGGCCTCTCTGCTGACTCACGCGCAGTAATCGCTGACTCACTCTCTATCCAGCATTAAAAAACACCAGATCACAAAAACCTGAGTCCAATGAAAAACCGACAACAGAAAAGGTGCAAAACATGCACGCTTTTCAGGGATGGGCTATGAAACGTGCAGATTCAGTGTATATGTGAGATATATATATGCGCCGCCTTTTCAGTTGAAAGGTCAGCCTGCATCTGCTTAGGGAGACAAATATATTTTTTGAATGTGTTTTTCACTTTAATATCTAATTTGCTCCTTAAAAAAGTCAGTGGGCTTAATTACAGAGGCAACAACATTGCCGGTGAAGAATACGCCTAAAATGAGTGGGATGAGTAAAAAAAAAAAAAAAGATGTTTGCAAAAGGTGTAAAAATATTTTTTTGAAAAATTAACAGATATTGTTGTGTGTATTGAGCACACATAAAATGCTAGGAATGACTTTATGAAATTCCTAAATTGATGAAGTTCTATTTTCTTTCGTTTGTTCACTAAATTTATTTGTCTATTTATATAAAAAAAACATATTTATATTTATTAAAATGTCTGGGTTTAGGAAAAGAGTAAACCAGAGAATATTTTCATTATTAGTTACTATTAAATAATAAAGAATAATAAAAAAATGTATATAATGAGATGAAAACAGTCATTTATTTAAAATATAAATATGTTTTTACTGTGGTGAGTGTGAGAAACTACATTAAAAACATAAACATAACGAAAACATAAAAATAAAAAACTTCATGTTTGAAAATCATGTTTTTTTTCCCTAAGGTTTCCTCTTGACTCTTTGATATAGCCTAACAAAAAGCAAAAAGCTTCAGTTCCTTTGGCCATAACAGTATAGTTGAAGAAACACCTGTAAAGTGAGAAAACACCACCATCATAATTGACATCGGCTGATGAGGTTTTCTTGCATTTGTTTTCAGTTCACTGTATTTTCACATCGTGAAATTATTTTAGCACTTTTGGTTAGTGGTTTTAGTGCTTTTTAAATAACTTATTTAGTTTGAATTAACTGTAAATTTAATAGTTTTAGTTTTTTTGAAGCTGGCTATATAAAAGTGCCATGGTATATTATCTAATGTGATGGTGTATTGATATATTATATATAATATATATATATATATATATATATATATATATATATATTATATATATATATATATATATATATATATATCAACTTCATTTTATTTTATTAGTATGACATTTGACAATCTTCAAAGTCAGTTTAATATAATTTAAGTCGAAATTACTTTTACAGCCAATTTAAATACTGCAACTTAAGTTTTCAAGTTGAAGGGCATGAAAAAAATGATGCAAATTAATTAAAAAATCATTTATGCAAGGATGCATTGATTCATGCAAATAGATTTTCTGACCCTCATTTGCCCTCTAGTGGTTTAACGTAAAACGACAAGCTTTACCGCTAAATGCAGCATCATCAAAAGTTCAGTTTGACCTTGGCAAAGTATTTTTTCTTTCAAATATTTATTCTGCTTATCTCACTTGCTTATATTAAAGACAAAAAAAAAGTCAGAAGGAGAGGGAAAGTTGAGGGTAATTTACAGAGGTTATTTGTAACAGGATCACAGCAGCTATTGCATAAGAGCACTTGCAAGATTCCTTGATGACAAACACACACGTCTCTCTCAGAAGAATTATGACTTTCCATGTCATAAGCACTAATAAGTGTGTGGCAACAACCGGGGTACTTGTGATCTAGGATCTGTATGTGAAAGCAGAAGAACGGCAAGTACACAACTGTGTTTATTGACCAAAAACAAAGTAGTCCAAACTTCACACGACAAGCTTAAAATCAGGACCTAAAGGAAATCGAAATCTCAAAAACAAACAAACCACCCTAAACTACTACTATCTCACTCATAAATTAAGGCACTAAGCTTACTATATTACAGAACATTTTAGATTACAGGTTTATTTGTACCAGCCATTTAGCCAGCATTGTAATGAAAAACCCTGAACCATTTGATAAGTGCCAAACACGAGATGGCCTACTTGAACAATGAACAAGAAAGTCATATCAACAAAAATATCAAAGCGTATTTGCTGACTTTATGCTATTTCATCCCAAACAAATGAAATAGATATTAGACGTTTCCCTTTTAGCGAGCAGAGATATTTGGAAGCTTATTTTTTTTTTTACCAGCGAATAAAACAGACTTTCAATACATTCTTAGTTTTATATAGAAGTTTACGTTTTTTTACAGTATCTCAGTTTTCACAAAACGTCAAGATATAAACTCAGAATTGCACTTTTAGAACTTTGCCAAATTTTTGCAAGGTAAGAAAAATTAGCAATTATGAGCTATAATATAGCTGATTAACTGCATTATTGTACCTGCAGAGTATGTCCCTCTTCTTTACAATTAATGCGTGTGTACTGAATATTCAATACTTCAATAATCATAACAAGAGTAAAGACAGTAATATTCTGTAAATAAACAGGGTCGGTGTACAGTTGTGATTTGTTGTATTAGGTTCTGTAGAGTCTGAGCATGCGTGTCTATCTGCATCTGTCCTTCGAGTCAAGTCATATTTTTGTTGAAAAAAACATGTTTGCCATCAGTTATTTTTTCAGTATTTAAGTAAGTCAGGGGTGTTCAATGCATAGAACCAATAGTGTTGTTCTCTATAAAATGAAACATCATCGAGTGAGCCTTGTGAGGTGGACTTTAATTGATTTCAAACGAATTTTATTCATGAGTGAGAAATCTTTAAACACGTCGCTCGTAAAGACGTCTTTGCCGCCACCTCCTGGCATAATAATGTAACTGCACTGACTGACAGTCTGTAAAAGGAGCTTACTCATACTGCTGAAATGTCTTATATATATATATATATATATATATATATATATATATATATATATATATATATATATATATATTAGACATTATTCATATATTAATATACTACTGAGCTTGATTAGATAGACAGATTTGTTGATTTTATTATCCTGTGGAAGAAATAAGCTTCGGTAGGAATCTGGAAAACCAAAATGGTGAAACTAAAGTGCTTATCAAAAACCTGTGTGTTGCTCATGTCGCAAGTGTCCCGTTCACAGTACAACATTTTTTTTTAACATTTAAGGCTGTTTCGACTATTCGAATCACACCTGTTCATTTGTAGGAGTTTAAAGGAACACTCCACCTTTTTTGGAAAGAGGCTCATTCTCCAAGTTAATAAGTTTTACTGTTTTTGAATCCATTCAGTCGATCTCCAGGTCTGGCGACAGACAGCTTAGCATAGATCATTGAATCCAATTATACCAGTAGCATCGCATTCAAAAATTACTCAAGAGTTTCGATATTTTTCCTATTCAAAACTGGACTCTTCTGTAGTTATATTGTGTACTAAGACTAGTGAAAAATTACACTTTTTTCCCCCTACTCCTATTTCCTTGATTATTACTCCGGAATGCAAGTATAGCTCCTAGTCATATCAGCCTTTTCTTTTTCCTCTGGTCTTAGTACACAATATAACTACAGAAGAGTCCAGTTTTAAATATCAAAACTCTCCTGTTATTTTTGAATGCGATGCTACTGGTCTAATTGGATTCAATGATCTATGCTAAGCTATGCTACAAGCACCTGGAGAACGGCTGAATGGATTCAAAACAGTAAAACTTAACTTATTAACTCAAGGGGAGTTGAAGAATAAGCCGATTTCTAAAAAAGAGCACTCTTTTAAACCATGTCTCTTAGGACTGATACAAAGGAACGACGCGTTTGATGTTCTGCCTGCAGATGGGGCAGATGGGTTGTGGCAAGGCCTGATAGCAGCGGAAACAGCAGCACACGTGTCCACAGTCCAGCAGCACGCAGCTTCGTGGGTTGCTCAGGCATATCACGCAAGCGTTCTCCGGTACGTCCTCGCCGCTCTCCTCCTCTCCTCGTTCTCCCGCGCCCATCAGTTCAAACTCCCTCCTCACGTTCTCCCGCTCCCAGCGCAGCTTCAGCTGGCGATAGTACCTCCGCGCCGCCCACATCAGCACGGCCACCCCCGCCACCGCACAAACGCACGCCAGCACCCTCCACACCTCCGCCTGCCCTTCCTGCTCCAGCCGCAGGGTCTCAAAGTCGTCCGTGCTCAGGAAGTACTCCGAGCCGTCGGTGGGCGGGCGGATTTTCGGGAGGCGGTCCGTGTCCAGGATGAGCTCGCCCACCGCGGTCAAAGACGCGCCCACTTTTAGCATCTCTTCCGTTTCCAGTTGACCTTTGGGCTTCTCTCCGCTCAGGTACTGCCCGATCAGGTCCGTGAAGCCGTAACTGGCCTGGTGGAATTTCTCGTGGACGATTTCCATATTGGGACCCGTGGCCTCCAGGGGACACAGCACGCGCACAAACGCCTTGTTCACACCCAGCAGGTTAAAGGGCACAGCATTCACACGCTGGTGAAGCACACGCTCGCTGTCTGTCCTGAAAGATACGACAGACTTTCAGCATTGTTACTTCAGTCTTCAGTGTCACATGATCCTTCAGGAATCATTCTAAAATGGTGATTTGCCGCTCAAGAAACATTTCTTATCGTCAGCAATGTTTAAAACAGTTGGGCTGATTCTTTAATGAATAGACTTTAAAAGAACAGCATTTATTAAAATAGATTTTATTATTATCATAATTAGTGTAGGTGACCATTACTTTTAAAAGTAATGCATTAAAAAGTTGCATTACTCAGTTACATATTATGGAAAGTAATGAGTTGCTTTTGAATTCGTTTTTAAACCGTGGCATGGCTTGCTTGTTTATTTTTAATGTAAAAAAAGTTATTCTCTTACATATGCAAAAGCCCTTTCACATATTCAAACAAACAAATGAATAGTATGACAAAGAACAAAGATTTACACTGTTCAGCAATAACAAAAATCAAACAAATGTGTCATTTTTGCTTAGTATTGCTGAATATGATCATTGAAGGTCAATATAAAAGACACTGGTTAATATAAATGGGATTAAATACATCAATTATATTTGTCATATTTCAAATATTTAATTATTGCAGGCGTGTAAACACATTATTGTATTGTTTTTGTTCATTCTGAGGAAGACTGAATCTGTTTATGTGTATATTTCATATTTAGAGCTACAGTAAGACTCATGTTTGCACAGCGCACACATTGTCACACTTACTCCCGATTTCTCTCAACATGGCAACGCGAAAACTGTCAGTCAAGACATGTAACTAGAGTTACCTATTTGAAAAAGTAACTCCCCCAACACTGATTAAAACACCTGTATTGTCACTTTTGATCAGTTTAATGCATCTTTGCTATGCAAAAGTACTAATTAATGCATATTTAAATGAGCAAGCGTTCAGGACTTACCAAGTGCGTGCTAAACTGTTCCACACAAGTTTGTGTTCTCGGAGGACCAGTTTCTGGATGACACCAACAGCGCCTTCTTGAAACTGACTCCTTAGCGGTTCCCCTATGGGCTGCACTGTACCTACAGAGAGAGAAAGTTACAACACGTTTGTGGAAGTGAGAGAGAGATCCACTTATGGTCTGCAGATCGGCTGAGGCGTTATATAATGGAAAATTAATGTTACCCTCAATGACCACATACTGCAGACATTTCCCTGGCGTGGCATTCAAAAGATCTGCTAACTTTTCATCCAGCGGCAAAACTGGCGCTTCCTTAGATCAAAAACAAATTAGTTTTTGTTTAGTTTTTTTTTTTTTAAGAAAATTCACTTAATTTTGTGTAATAGGCACTAAAACTAATCAAAGAAGCAAGTTCAGGCACTAATTCCACATCTATACTTTCTAAATGGCAATGTTACCCACCTTTAGCTTGTCCACAGTTTTGCGTTTTTTCCTGTAGATATAATAAAGCAGACCAGACAGAGCCACACTCGAACCCAAACACACCATCTCCATCGTCCGGAAGGGGAACTCCTCCATCTTCCACCTCACCCTCTTCCTGTTCTCTAGACTTCTGAACACAGAATGAAATCTTAAATCTGATTTGATCCAGCATTGTTATTCAGCATCGTTTTTTTAGCAAATGCTTTTCATTGCAAGAACACGGGCTAGTTTCTTAAGCTTCCCTAAATAGGAGTTCAAAAAAGGTCCAATTTAAATAATTTATGTCACGGGGTTCTGCTGACACTGATGTAAATAAGGTCTAAAATTATGAATCACTTGACACAAACTGAAATGAATAAATGCAAATTTGTGCTACTAACAACTTCAAACGTATTGAAAATGCGTTATAAGATTGAGGGTTACAGTTTAAAGGCTATACAGGTCAGAATGAACCTCAGACCAACAGAGATGACAAAAGTCTTTTTGTTTACATTGGAATTGTTTGACATTTAAACATTTCGATTATGTAAGTCTATGCAGATTTGTTTTGATCGTCGATTTAAGGAAAACCGACGTAAATAACATAAATAATAATAACCACAGATCACCAAACAAGGCAAGCGGGCTGTCAAAATGAAATATGTGACTCATAAATGACCTTTAAAGGCTTAAACCTATTGCTTTGAACACGATTAAACGTGCACGTGAATAAAATGCATAAATATTCCAAAGTTCCGTCTTAAGCAACAGAAATGAACATCCCGTGAATTAGAAGCAGAATTCACCTTTAACACGATTCTCCTGAACTCATTACCGGAAACAGCGATGTTGTTTAAGTCACGTGGTACGTCAAAGAGCGAGGACTTTTTTTTTAGGTTGCTGTGAATTTTTGCTATGGCACTATTTGGAGACACTACTTCACACAGCCAAACACAATTGAACCTTTACGTTGTTTATTAAGTTAATTTAAAAAAAAGTCGTTTAGCAGTTTGTCCTCTGCAGTTATCTTAATACATTTCAAATGAGATTTCTGAAACATTTTAAACGAACAGACGTCAGAGATAAGTCGAAATAATAACAAACAAGTAAGCAAATTAATAAATTAATATTTCTTTTTTTTTTCAATGCAATTTTTGAATCCAATTTTTCCCCACTCAAGGGACTTTTAATTTGGAACGGCACACGTTTGTGATTGAATCCGTTGACTTCACCAAGTCGGCCAACATGGCAGGAGGAAAGAAGAGAGCCTCTACTCTACCATCAAAACTTCAGAAAACTCTTTCCTCCATATGGCAAGACAAACACATGGTGTTGTTCAAAGCAGAGTACACGTTCTTGGTCACGGCCGTCCTTTGGTTCCTGGAAATTGGGATTAACATATGGGTGATCCAAAAAGTTGCATGTAAGTGCAGTAGAATCGTATCACTGACATGGTCTTTGGAGAAGTGAACCACTCATTCATGCACGCTGAAGAAACCCCACGCTGCATGATTTCTGCTTGTTCAAATGGGAAACCGCTGCATGCTGTTAATGCAGATGCTCATTCATTCCTTTATTTCGTGCATACTCAACTGTTACACTTACCTTCCAAGAGTGTAGACTGGTTAAGTTGTGCGTTTGATCCGTCGAGACTCCCTAAAAGGAACACGTGCACAGACCCACTGCTCGTGTCTGTCAGTCACGCTCACCATAAAGCCAAAATGACAACGTGACACAGCATGCAGAGAGATGCCAGTTATAAGTATCGTCGTGATTGCTCTGTCTGATGATGTACGTGTTGTGTGTAGACACGGAGATCGACTGGAAGGCGTATATGGATGAGGTGGAGGGAGTTATTAACGGCACATATGACTACACGCAGCTGAAGGGCGACACCGGGCCGCTGGTGTAAGTGTCCACATATCAGAGCATTTCTGTAGACAATACTAGCTTTTAGATGCCCAGTAATAATTTACTTTGGGAAAATAATAGGCTGCAGATTTCAGGTTAATCCTGTAACTGATTACATTTGATTTACTTTTCATTACTTTTTTATAAATTTTCTAATATTTGTAAATGTTAAATAATTTCAAACACGTAAACCAAGCGGGGTTAACCTTTACAGTAGTGCTCAAAACTGATCATTCAGGCTTTCAAAATCCTTCATCACTTGAATTATGATGATCGTATTTTAATTTTAAAGCCGCAAACATTCAGACTTGCTGCTTTGAGTTCACTTACTTGGAGAAATGTAAATAAAATATATATATATTTAATATAGGTTAAATACAGATTTAAAAGATATAGTTTAATAGCTATGATGCTGTTTTTGAATCTAATCTTTGTATAGCTATGACAGGAAACGATGGCATATTACAATGCCTTGGACAAAAAAAAAAAAATAGTGTGTGCGTAAACCCAAATAAGAAATAAAAGTTTTTGAATAAGCATGTGTCCTATTTTTTTTGTTCTAAACTCCTAAAACATTTGTGTCTTATTTAGAGCAGTCAGTGCAATTTGGGAAAGAAATCAATCAAATCTGTGCGTGAAAAAAAAATCAGATGTAGTTGTTAACATTTATATAAGTTACTCCCAACACTGGCAGTAGTATGGCGTATTAAATTAACATCTAGCCACTGATTATTTACTGTATTGTATATACTGTGTGTGTGTTTCAGGTATCCAGCTGGTTTTGTGTATATATTCACTGGACTGTATTATCTTACCGGTCATGGACAGAATATCCGCTTGGGTCAGTATATGTTCGCTGTTTTCTACCTCATCACCCTCCTGCTTGTGTTTCGCATTTACCATCGCACCAAAAAGGTAATGACCCCATATAATTCAATACTGTTCAGTCACTTTTTGCTTCATAGCCAGGATCTTTTTCACAGAGAATTTGAAATATACAATCCACTGTTCGAATATTTGGGTAAAAATAAAATTTGTAAGGAAAATGTGAAAAATCTGTTTTACACACATTCTGTTTTTCTGAACTTTCTATTCATTACCCTGAGAAATATCACAGTTATATATTATAGTCAAATATTAAGCAGCACAGCACACTAGTACATAGTAAGAACTAGTTCACAATATTTCTGTTTTTACTGTATTTCTGATCAAACAAAAGTAGTCAGCATAAGAGATTCTTTAAAAAAAAAACCTTTAAATGGTGGTGTATGAATTATGTTATACAGTGTACATAAATTCTATGACCTCTATATCCAACTGGTTGCTAAACTATTGCAAGTCAAATCTGCAATATTGCAAATTGCAAGGCAGGAATGACTCATCTCTACATTCACAGAAACCTTACTAATAATGCAGTGCATTGCTAATTTCTTGTTTTATATTTCTGACATATACAGACATTTGTTCACTTGGTTTTGAAAGTGTCCTAATAACAGTGCTTGTCTGTTTATTCTTCTCTAGGTTCCTCCATACGTGTTCTTCTTTGTCTGCTGTGCTTCATATCGGATTCACTCCATCTTCATCTTGCGCCTCTTTAATGATCCAGTAGCCATGATGCTGCTATTCGGAGCCATCAATCTCTTCCTGGATAGCCGCTGGACTCTGGGATGTGCCCTCTACAGGCAAGTAGAAACTTCTTCATTCTATATGGAGTGATAGATGACTGGTAAAAGTTTTTTTTTTTTTCATCTTTTTAACTATATTTTTTCCACTACTTTTGTACAATGTTTGAAACCTAATCTCTTCAACGCTGTATAACATAAGAATAATTATTGTTAAATAAATGACTGGATATTTCAGCCGTGCACGTGCATTTAAAGTAGGCATTTGTCTGTGCTGAATACAGTTTAGCTGTGTCTGTGAAGATGAATGTTCTGCTCTTCGCTCCTGGTCTCCTCTTCCTCCTCCTGTGTGAGTTCGGCCTGTGGAGAACTTTACCTAAACTCGCTCTCTGTGCTGTAATTCAGGTTAGACATATTCAAACATATTCACACATTCGTTAAGTGAACCAGCTTTTGTTTTACACCAGGTTTTCATGTATCTTTTCAGCTGGCGTTGGGACTGCCGTTCCTCTTGGCGAACCCGGTCGGGTATGTTAGTCGGGCGTTTGACTTGGGCAGGCAGTTTCTGTTTAAGTGGACGGTGAACTGGCGTTTTCTTCCCGAGGATGTGTTCTTGAGTCGATACTTCCACCTGGTTCTGCTTTTGGCTCACATTGCTACATTGGCTCTGTTTGCGCTGAAGAGATGGAAGAGGTGCAAAAATCTAAACTTCATAATTAAGTTTGTAATAATTTAGCTGTATTTCATGTGCTTAAATCACCTTAAATGTTAAGGAAATTGTGTATTTAAAACTATTTAAAGGATTTTAATTGCAGCTTAATTTGTTGTACAATATGCCTCTCACAGTGTCATTTAACAATTGTGTCTATTACAGGTCTGGGAACAGTATTTGTTCTATTCTAACAAATCCGTCTGAGAGAAAAGAGACTGTACAAAAGCTCAATGCTGATCATATCCTTTTATAGGTTATTTCAATCAAATGTATGATGGATCAGTTTCAGATTATTTTCACTTATCCAGGCATTTCTGAACTTTGCGCTAGTTGTTCTAGTTGAATGGTTTCTTAACCTGGATCATACAGAGAGTTTTGATTCTTTTCACTTCTAATTTCATCGGGATGTGCTTCAGTAGGTCACTGCATTATCAGTTTTATGTCTGGTACTTCCATACGCTGCCCTTCCTGCTGTGGAGTGGAGGAGTCAAGAAACTTGCCCACCTACTCCGGTAAAACACACTCATGGGTTATCTTTTGTTTCTATCCGTGTATTATTTAGTGTAGATTATGTGTTGTCTGAGAGTATTCAGTGAGCATTATTATTTGCTCTCTTTTAGGGTGTTGATTCTGGGCCTGATAGAGCTGTCCTGGAACACGTATCCGTCCACCAACTACAGCTCCCTATCACTGCATGTCTGCCATTTCATTATCCTGCTCTGTTTGTGGCTCAACCCAACCCCGGCTCCTCAGTCTCAAAAGTCAGAAAACAAGGCTAAACACCATTAAACCTCAACCTGACCAGGGCACTCGCTGTGTGGGATGCTTCCTGGCCTCCAGCCCCATCTGCAAGCTCCTGTACAAGCGGGACACAAAGGGGCTGCCAGGGACCTGTGCCCGGAGTCGGTATGAGGGGTTTTTGTTAATGGAGGAAGGTTCTTATCTGTGGATCTCAGAGAGTTTACAATGCTTCTCAGGATTCTTAGACTAATGTGATGCATAGTCAAGGTTGTCGGTGTGGAAAATGTGAATGAATCTTTGTTGGAAAACTTTTTTTTTTTTTTTTTTTTTTTTTTAAATAGCAACACAGTTGACCTTTGAGACCTCAAAGATCGCTTCTTCTTGGTCAATGGACTTATTCATTTATTTGTACAAGATGTTATATATAATTGCACTTCAACAGTGAAGGGTTAGTTCACCCATTAATTCTGTCATGTGCACGGCTGTCGCCTTCATGTCTTTCCAAACCGGTAAGATCTTCGTTCAAGATGTTGTTTATGAAATCACAGACAGCGACCACATTCAAGGCCCAGAAAAATATTAAATTAATCCATGAGACCTCAGTGGTTCAATTGGAATATGAAGCAACCAGAGTACTTATTGTGTGCAAAGCAAACAAAAATAACAACTATATTCAATCATTTCTTATCTTCTTTGATATTTGTTGATGTAGAACCTGGATGCACTGCGGCATGTTTACAAGCTGAGGAACATGCAAGCTGTCATCATGCCTGAAGGTTTTGAAAGAGAGGATGACTTAGTCATGGCTTCAGTCGCTTTGAATCAATTACTGGGGAGGCTTTCATCTGTCCCCGACGGTAATGCATTTTTACGTACTCTCACTGGTTTCTCATGATTCAAGGATACAGGAATACACCAAGACCTAAAGCAAAATCAATGTAGAATTCTAGAGCTTGCATACAGCATGTCTTTCTCACCTTGTAAACATGGCGCAGAACATCTGGGTTCTACATCTGCAGAACGCCTGCTCCTGAGTCAATCAGTAGGTAGCTTCATCACATGACAGTTGAACCTCTGGTGTCACATTAACTATTTCAGTGATGTTCTTGCTATCTTTCTCGAACATGCCAGTTGCTCTGCTGTTTATGCAGAGACAGAAAGTTCTCGGATTTCACCTAAAGTATCTTAATTTTAAGAAAAACTCATGCTGGTTTGGTAGGACATGATGGTGGTGATTTAAATAATGCCTGAATAGTTGAATAGATGTTTTTCTCCAGCCGTTCACATTTGTGTCTCAAACGGTTCATAGAGTTACATTTATAGGGCCCAAAGGAACAGCATAGATCTGCATTTCCATTTCTTTTTAGTAGTTGTTTGTTTTCCGTCTTTGGTCTTACTTTTTTGTGTTCTCTACCTTTTTTCTTTCTAGCATAAAGAGAGATATTTATTGCTGAAATGCTTCATATTTAGAGTGTGATTTTTATTTTTCTGTTATGAAGAGTGAATGAATGTTCTTATGAATCTTACTCTTACGATATTCTTGCTTGCTTATGCATAATATTCATTTGCCTAATCCAAAGTGTAGCCCGTAATCCAACTGTTGTCCATGATTTTATTCCATTTCCACGTTTTTTGACAGGCTCAGGGTATGAAAGTTTGGGCAAAACCAGCCTGAAGGTACAGTAAATTTAAAGCCCTTAATGTTTGAAACAACAGTATCTTAAAACCTGGAGAAGCTTCATTTGAAATCATTCAGAGCATTTTATTGTACAGATTTGTAAGTGATTGAAAATAAAAAGTCAATTTCATAACATTCATTGTTATCATGGTTATGATTTTTTTTTTCTATGATCGAACATGAAAAATATAGCCCAGTAAGTTTTGCCAGTAAGATTGTTTTTGTGGTGTTACCTGAAAACTGTTGCTTGTAAGCAAACTTACAAAATATCTGAAGAAGGCTAAAAGCAAGCAGTCATTGCTGAACACACAATTCAATTACTGTCAAAAAAAAATGAGCCTACAAAAATTAACTGATGTTCTTAGTTATTAGCTCTAAAATTGAGTAATACTGACAGAATCAGTCAATGCAAAAAAAAAAAAAAAAAAAAAAAAAAGTTTCAAATGTGACTATAGTAAGAAATAGATTAATCAAAATCAAGCAACTGTTATACAATTCTGTCCGAAAGTTTAGGGTCAGTAAGATGTTTAAAATGGAAGTCATTTATGCTCTTAAAGGCAGTATTTATTTTAATCAAAAATACAATATTATTACAATTTTAAATGTTCTCTATTTTAATATATTTTAAATTGTAATTTATTAATGTGATTTTATAAAGCTGAATTTTCAGCATCATTACTCCAGCATTCAGTGTCAAATGATCATTCAGAAATCATTGTATTAGGCTCATTGGCTATTTATAAAACATTTTGTCTGCATATTAATGTTGAATCCAGTTGTACTACCTATTATTGTTTGGATGTGTAGAAAGTTCAAAAGAACATTTACTTAAAATCAGTTAAGTGTAACATTGTAAATCTTTAGTCACCTTTGATTAATTTCAACCTCTTACTGATCCAAAACTTTTGAACAGTAGTGTAAGTTAAGGCAAGAATGTGTCATTTTGGCCTGCTCTACTGTATATGTTTGGTGATTGGCTTCACAAAGCATCCCATACTAGTCGTTATGCTATTGCTAGGATAAAGTGCTGTCATATTTGCAGTGAACTACATTCTACTGCATAATTAGACTGAGGCCCAAAGATTAAGGCAAGCTTGTACAGTATTGTGGTCTGGGCATGAGGAAAACTGGAACACATCTCGCAATCCTTTATCTCCATTTTGAAGTACATCTTAAATGAAAACTTAAAAATTTAAAAAACTTCAAACTTCAAATCCTGTTGGCTCATATGTTTTTTTTGGTTCCTCTCACATGTTATTGGGGTTGTAGCAGAGCACATTCAGTTTGATGTTTTCATCCCAGTGACGCAACAGCAGGAAAAGCTGCCTGGCTGCTGCCCTCAACCCTGCCAGGTCAACACCCTCTGGCAGCGACTGACACTTCAGCCAGAAATCTGCCTTAGCAGCCACTAGTTCCCACTCCACGAAAAACCCAGCGCAGCGGTGCTCCAGCCAGGCAAGAGCCACGGCCGTGGCCCAGCTTGAGCTCTCTATGTCCATCTGCGCCAGTTCCTCTCCGTGGGTTTCTGCAAGATCCGATGGAGGACCTTCACAAGTGTCAGTCTCAGACCCCCGCCCACTGTCAGCCTGTGTGACTCCGCCTACCAATTTTGGAGAGCCTTCCTCCAAAGGATAGGACCACGAGTCTCGCATGTGTCTCGCAGACGTGGGTGGTGAGGTACAACGGAAAGGGGGGCTCAGACTGCTGCGGTGGCTCAGGTATGGGGACGCTCTTTTCAGGCGGTCCAGAGGGATCTGGATGCACCCAGAGTAGGATTCAGACAGCAGAAATGCACCTGATGCCAACTGTAGGAGAACCTGTGGAGACACGAAAAGAGATGTAGGTGACTTTGACTTTATGTGGTGGTTAGTTTTGTAAATCAGTATGCAATTACACCAACCAGGGGCAAGTAGTCAGGCGTATCTGTCTCTATGTGCCTGTCAGTCTCTGCAGAAAGACAGTGAGATTTGAGAGGAGCTTGTTTTCCATTATTGCCCTTTAGTCTGCCCAAATTGAACCTGGAGAGAACAGAAATTCAGTTTGAATTTAAATTAATTACTAAGTGTTATACTTATGCAGGTCAGCGCTGACTTGGACCCGAAGAAACTCTCTACAGAGCGCTGAGAGCGTGAAGACACCGCAGATGGACTGATGCTTCCTCCTGTGCCTGAAAAACACACTATTATTAGTCCCACAATTCACTGCTGGGTCATTTTTAAGGTATAGACAGTCATAAAGGTGCAGTTACACTTTTGTAGTGATATAAAGGTGACAAAGTTGCCCATACATTTCACTTGTGAAGCTAGTAATGCAAATTTGGTTCAAAAGAGCTTTATGCATCTCAACACTATTGACAATAGACACACCTTTTTGTGATATGTCACAACTGTAACTGCACCTTAATGCATTTTTTCCTTTTTCTCTACTCACTGCTGTCCCAGGATGTCATGCTACAAGGGGATGCAGGTGTATCGTCTCTGTCTGGGGCAAAGAAAACAACAGAAATTCAAGTGCACAACTTTCACGGTTTGCCTTCGCAATTGCGTGTTATAAAATCTCACAATTCTGAATTTATTAAATAGAATTTTAAATTTCTATAACACAGTCCTGTCTAATAATCGAGAGTTTGTATCACTCAGTTTTAGAATTGTGAGATACAAAGATACATTATGCTTCAGAAATCATTCCGGTTTGCTGATTTAGTGCCCTAGTAATTGTAAAAAAGTAAATCAAGTAAAAAAGTAATCAAATAATTTCCTATTATCAATGTTGAAAACATGTGTTCTTAAAATGTTGTTTGGCTTAATTTTTTTTAGTTAAAACTGATTTCTTAAGACTAGAATCTTCAAAGGAGCAGCATTTATTTGTAATATAAATCTTTTGTAACATTACTAATGTCTTCACTGTCAATTTAATTTGTCCTTGCAGAATGCAGGTATTCTTTTCTTGCAAAAAAAATGTTACTTCTTACGGAGTCCATCATTCTGAACGGTACTGTATTTTACTTATTATTATGGGTGCATATCTAACCTGTCGTGGTGTGTGTGTATCTTCTGTTTCTTCACTGGCTCTGCTGGAGGGACGGCGCCCAAATCCCACTGAGCACAACTTCTGTTTTCTGCTGCCAGAGTGTCTGGTCCCAAACAACACACCTAACACACACACAGGAAGATTTAATTCCCTCATGTAGTTTGTGTGGGCTGCGCTGCAATATATGTGTGTACCTGTGTTTCGTAAGTGTGTGCTCTCGGGTTGGTTTCTCGCGTTGGTCTCTGTGGTGGTGAAGCTAGTGTACATGCAGACAATTCCACAGCTTTTGCTAGTCTGAATCGCTTTTATTCTGTACCGTTTGGAAGGACCTACTCAACATCCATACCAGAATAAACACCCACACAACACAACAGGGGAAAAAAAACATGTGAAAGGAGGAGCTGGTGTATTACTTCAAATTCAGTTTTTGTTAACTGGTAATTCTATGAGACCTTTTTCAACTTCTATATCCGTTTCTTTCTCAGCCGTGTTTTCAAAGTCTCTGATGACAGATCTGGCGGTCAGTTGGTGGATGATCTCGTTCCAGGACCCAGTGTTGCTTGACAGGGTTGCTGAACTCTCCGTGTCCCACAGAAGAGACAGATCCACACGGACCTCCCAGGACACGGCCCTTCCTCCCAGCATGCCATGAATAACTGACCGACACTCGGCCCCAGAAGCCTGGAACTCGCCTGGAGGAGCGGCTGAAAATAGGCATTCAGGATCAGTGAAGTTGTCCCAGTCTAGTGGGGAAGCGGGGAACAGGAGGCCATCTGGTAGGTAAAAACAAAAGCGTGAATTAATATTATGGCCATGTTTAATATGCAGCTATGTGTATGTATGTTAATGCATAAACTGTAAGACTGTTTTCCCTCACTGGAGTCTGTTAGACTGGGGCGAGATAGACCTCCTCGTGAAGTGTTGTGAGTGTCTGTGTCGCTCTCCTCCAGTCGGCCCCCTACGGCCTGCTCAAATGAGACCTTCTCGAGCGCCCTCCTGAGCCGGTGCATGTCCAGGTCACCCTGCGGAGATGAGAAACTTCGGCCAGCCAGAGCAGAGCGAGCTAGTGCCTTCTGCCTGCGACGAGACTCATCTAAGAGCTTGCCAGCCTACAGAAACAGAGACTAACACTTAAAATTAAATATTTACTTATTGTGTTCCAAATTATTAGGCAAGTTGAAATTCTGGTCATATTTTGTCCTCAAAAACATTTTACCAATCCCAAACCACATCAATCTGAATGACTACTATTGATTTTGTATTTAATCATATATATAAGTGATACATACCTGTCCGGGAAGGCTGAAAGTCACAAACTCCTTATATTCAGGTGTACCAAATTATTATGCATGTTTTCTTTTTCCAGATAAAATGAGTGAAAAAAAATTTAACTAAAAGATAAAAATGATTAAATTTCCATGAGAAGGATGCAATACTAATGCGATAATAGAATTAGCAAAGTTAAGGAATGACTATTGGGCACTGAAATGCTCATTGGGTCAGGAGAAAAAAAAAGCTGGAGAAGAAAAGACACGTTAACTGCAAAAGAATTAAGAATTAATGTCAATAATTAGGTATGAAACCATCAGGAACTATTTAGTCTCCAGTGCCATCATTTTCCAGAACTGCAACCTTCCTGTTATAAGGAGTTTATGACTTTTAGCCTTCCGGGACAGTATAATATATCACTTTTTATGATTAAATACATTGGTAGTTATTACAAAATTTGGAACTTTTACAAAATATAAGTTAAAAATGTGAAACTTTTCTTATTAATGTTGGATAAAAGCATCTGCTAAATACATAAATAATTTTACTAATTAATTTATGTTCCTCATCATCTCAAAGATATTTAGATTTTGTTTTTGTTTTGTTTTTAAAGTTCCAAGAGAACCAGTCAGTTTTATTTGTAAAGTATGTACATTTCCTTTGCAGGCTGTTATAGACTACTGGTAATACACATGTAAACTTGTATATGTAAAACCACCATTACAGCATGTATAGTGAATTCTTAAATACAAAGGTAATCTGCTGCTGTCACCTTCCCTGACGCAGAATCGGTGTCCCCTGAAGTGGTGGTGTTGTGAGTCCACGGAGATTCCCAGCGTGAGAGTCCTCTACCCTGTGTGGGCTCCATTCTCTCCAAGCCATGTGGTAGAGAACCCATGCCCAGCACAGAGCTCTCCGCTTGGGGAGAAACGGACGAGAAGACCTTCTCACTGCTCAGAGAACAGTGTGTCAACACGTACTGATCCTGGACATACGAATCCTGTTGAATACGCCAGCGCACATCACTGGGGCAGTATTCAGCGTCGCCAACTGCAGATCACATGAGGTACGTTTAAAATGGGTACTACTTTACAAATGACTGTCAAAAGTTAAAACTGCTAATAAATTCATATAATATTTATGAGACAATGAGAGCAATACAGGAATCAGTACCCCCAAATAATTAAGATACAAGTATTGGATTTTATTATGTTAATATGATGATGTGCTGTGAACATGTAAATGAACTTTCATATTCCACAGACAATGAGAAACGCATACATGTTTTTTTAGGGGTGGGCTATCACTTTAAACATACATTATGTACAAAATGCATACATTTTGTATGTATAGAATAGTCCTACTACTAGTTCTACAACCTTAGTGCATTATGTGGTACAATCCACAATCCAATGCAGTTAAATCATAAACAGATGCTATGGTCTTACTAGGGCTGATTGCATTATCTGTGGCGTGTGCGCAAGAGAATTCGGAAGAGATTTCTCGTGAAATTTCCCTCAGCGCTTCCTCAAAGTCTCCCTCCACCACGCACTCTTTTACGGCATCTCTCTCTCGTTCCTCCGGAGGAACCAGAGGCTGAAGTAGCTCAGATGCTGAGGGAGAGAGCTCGAAAACTGACCCAGCTGAACCTTGCGGACGGCTTCTGTATGGACGAGGCTTGACCTGCTTATGAGCAAGTATACAGACACAAGCTAAGACTATGCATCTCTGCAACATGCAGCTGCGTGCATCTCATTTATTTGAACACATCTTAATTTGGCATATAGTGAACTGAGAGTGGTACTGTACAGTGTCTCACCTCACTTTTCTGGGCCCTGAATCCAGACACATCAAACAGAGTGCAATAGCCAATCAGGCAGTTGCCAGGGTAGAGCGGAGGAATTTCATTGGGTGAGAGAAGGGCCTCCACGTTGTCTGGCACATACCAGTCAATCCTTACGTCTGTCAGCACAGGTTCCAGAGCTTTCTTTAGACATTTAATCAACTGTAGAGAAAAATGTAATAATTGATAACTACACTACAACACAAATGAATACTTTTCTGAAATCACAGCAAATTTCTACAGACATCGCGAATGTAATGAATGAAATTGTGATGTACAATAAATGCATTAAATAATTTTTATCTTTATTATTATTATTATACATAATATTCTATTTATTTAACACTTGAATTTATTTAATATTTATATTTCTATTAATACTTGATTACTAATAATGGTTGTATCTCTGCGCCTGTAGAGGGCGCTGTGAACTCTCACACCTTTGGCTGAAGCCTTTCTTCCTCACTGAGAAACTCTGTGCTGCCTCCTGTAACCTTGGCAACACCCTGTAGTAGCCTCCGACAGGCCTGAGAACCAAGACCCAGACCGAAACACCTGCAACAGCGCCAAGAATACATCGATACACGTACTTGTACAATGCAAATACACCGGCTTTATATATAGCGCATATTGTATAAAGACACTTTATATTTGCACTGGACTACAATGCATTGTGTCATTTCTTAGAGGGGATTATGGAGGCATATGCACGGTTTCACATCTGCAAGAGCTTTTCAAGAAACATTGCTTATGACTCAAGACATGTATGCGATGGATTGCCGATGTTCCAATGAGGGAGGGGAAGAGAATATGTTTTGTATTCCCCTGACAATAATCTGAACCATTTCACTAATTAAATGTCTGAAGAGAAGCAGAAGCCAGGCAACACACACACACACACACACACATACACACACAAGCTGTTTGGAATTCAGGTCTGCTCTGTCTGGGTCGAAGGCTTTTAAATGTCTTGACTGAGTATCAATAACGAGTCTGTGTTCCAATACAGTGAAAGCTGTGTGTGTGTGTGTGTTCACCGAAGAACATTTCCCTCTAAATATGAGTCAGTGTATTATGGGAGGGGACATTTTGTGCTGTATAATGTAAAGCACGGTACGATAAAATAATTTTATGAAATGACAAGCAGCAAAGACAATTATGTTTGAAATCTGGATTACAGCTGTTTCCCACCTGACTGGATAAATGAGTTTCATTTAGATACGTTATCAAGGCATGGAGTGTTTCCATGGTAATGCCTTAGATAAAATTGATCAGCGTTTAAGTGTTTAGCTGGTGACAAAGTATCTGCTAGTGTGAAAAGTGTTGAGCATATTTTTATGGATGTTTCCTGGGAAAGTGAAAGCTGTTTAGCTTGCTTTAAAAGCTGGATCCTGATATGCACTCGCTGGCTCTATAGACAGTTTTTATTTAATATTTTTATGCATAAGTTTATATATATATATATATATATATATATATATATATATATATATATATATATATATATATATATATATATATATATAGGCATTTTATTTCACTGTGTTACTATATGTTATTATTTGAGGTTTTGGTATTTGGGGTAATAAAATAGCAAAATCTCAAATTGTGGCAGATGGGTTGGTTATCTGTGCACTTGTTAAAGAAAAAAAGGTGTTTGCTGATTCAAAATCTGTTTAGGTTTCAGTAGATTTATAGTGCAGTTTGATTGAAGTGAAATGTGTTGAGCTGGTGTATGGGTGCTGGTCGGAATTATATTTGATTTTTGTTTTAAAGCCAATAATAAAAAAAAGTGTTTGCTGATCTAAAAATAAATAAATAAAAATAACCCATCAAGGTTTAATTTACAGTCATTATGCCTATTAGTATTTTTCATTAGAATGTCCATATCCCACTACTACTAGCCTACTAAAATGAAACTATTTTTTTGAGGAATAATCGCACATCATTTCTTACACTTTTTTTATTGTAATAGTAAACCACCATTGGCAAAAATAGTTAGCTTAATTTTTATAATATTTCATAAAAGGCCATCTCTTCAGGATAACATATTTTATAATAGTTACCTGGCATGGTTGTCTTCTATCCTAATTTAATGTACCATTACAGTTTTTACCTGACATTACAGGCGTTCCTCCTGACCAGTTCTAGCACGCGGCCGACATTGCTGCAGCTTCCATCCATGATGATGAAGAGCTGTCGCGGGCAGCTGCGGTGGACGGGCTGCCGATAAACCCAGGACAGTGCCCCCCACAGGTTAGCACCACCTTGGTCTGTGCGAATCTTCTGGATGTACTCCAATGCCTGAGTCACTGTGCCCTTAAAAAATAAGAGGGAGAGACTGACAGTCACTTTAGTACTGATATCATATTAATAATAAAAATTTTTGAATCAAAATCTGAATCACTGAAAACAAGTCCTTTTTTGAACAACAAAATGGTGACTTCAACATGAGATATTTGCATATTGCCCGACCATTTGGTCTTTTTCAATCTCATCCAACATTTTTGTGTGTCACCAAGGTTCGAACCATTATCAATGAGGGTACAATTAAAAAAAATAAACAAACAAACAAAACGTAAAATTTTTAAGTGATTGAAGAGCACCCAGGGGCTAGATGCTTTGTGCGATGGAGATGTGAAGAGCAACATTTTGTGTGTTCAATAGCTAATTTCACCAAGGTTCGAACCATTATCAATGAGGGTACAATTAAAAAAAAAACAAACAAACAAACAAAGGTGCACAATGAAGCAAAACAAGTTTGTTTTTCATCATTGCATGCTGTAAAATGCATGACAGCACCATATGGCTCTCGTCGTTTTAAAACAAATTGTCCTTCCAGACCCTGGACCTGCTTCAACCTGATATTGCAGCGTCATGGCAACCGGTAGTAGCGACCTGGACAGAGATTGCTATCAGCAGGTCACTCACAGGTAAACATCAATCCAGAACCCTGTGTGATCTCCATTTTTTCTGAGTTTCAATTGCTTCTAAAATAAATACAATGTGATATGACCAGAGAAACACTCACATCTGTGCAAAGCTTGCTGGAAATGAAAAGAGGCTTGACTGAAGTGCAGATGCCAGCGATGTTCAGCATAGAGGGGGTCGGCAGACTCTTGATAGCCACCAACATGCCCTCCTGTCAAAGCACAAGACGATTTCTGGCTATTTTCAACTAGCATATTCACAGTGGACTTTTATAAAAAGATATACTTTTTTTCTAGCTTTGTAGGTGGAAATTTGCTTAAAGGGATCATATGCTAAAAAAGAAAAGTATTTTGTGCATTTGCTGTAATACAATGTGCTTACTCAGTTTAAATTTAAAAAAACACAATATTTTCCACATACTGTACATTATTGTTTCTCCTTTAAGCCCCGCCTTTATCATTCTAAAAAAAGCGAGGTGTGATCTGATTGGCCAGCTATCCAGTGTGTTGTGATTGGCCCAAAACCTCAAGCGTGTGACGGAAATGTTACCCTCCGACACAAAAATGCTAAAAGCCATTTCAAACTAGCATAGGCTGCTCCGCAGGTTTTAGGAATCAGTCCTCTGTAAATAAGCTGAACACACTCTAATATTTGTGTTGATCTTTTCTGTAACAGTAACAGTAAATACAACTTTTCCAATTGTGTTCTCTTTTGGAAGCACAAACAAATTAGTTTCATTTTCACAAAGAATATTTTACAAACAATATCTGGGGGAAAATCATGTACTTACAACAAAAAGCACAAATGACATCAATTAGTTTAAGACGAGCAGCTGCTCATACAGAAGATCACAAGAACCTTGATCTTGTTGATGTTGTGCTGTGTCATTGCGTTGCTGTTGTCAATGAGGAAGATGAGCTCTCTGCTGGCCTGCTGCAGCTCTGTTGGTTCTGACAGCAAATCTGGGCAGAAGTTGAGCATCAGGACGGGGTTCAAGAGCAGATCCTTGTGATAACGTCTTCGCACAAACTCCAGCTGAGAGAGACACATGCATGCATGATATAACAGCTACATAATACTCTCGGTGATGTTCTTAAACGACAATAAAGATCAACGAAGTCAGCAATGCAGGTGTCGTAGTAGCAATAATCTTACCCTCTTTTCAGATTCTGCCTCTTTCCGGGCGAAACAAATGAAATCACGTCGAGCACGGATGTGCTGCTCGTACTCACTAAATGTGAGTCGGCCCCTCTCTAGGATGACCAATGGGCTGTGAGGCTCTGCAGACAACAGTGACAGCGACTTGCGGGTGATTATAATATTACTGACACATTATTATAGTTTTTGTTAATATTTTGAATTAAATTTTAATTTTTCGATTTGAGTTTTCCTTTGTTCAATTTTGTAGACATTGTCTATGTGTTTTCATCATTTTTATTAGTTTTTAATAATATTTATATAATTGTTATTTATATAGTTTTAGTTATTTTAGTACTTCAATGAAAATTAGTTTTAATTTTACTTTTTTATTTTTTATAATATTTTAAAGTTTTTTAGTTCATGATAAAAACTGCTGGTGTTTTTTGATTGTGGTGCCAAATTCTACAACCTAATCTGTAGCTCTTTATGAAACTTAATGCATTATACTCCTATGTAGGGCTTTTCTTATCTGCATAAAGAATAATGGGTTCAACACACCCTAATAGCATAAATACAAATTGAATACATTTTAAAATGTACTAAAACTGAATTATTTTAAATTATAATAATTTCACAATAATACAGTATAATAATAAGATAAAAAGTATAATAATAAGATAAAAAGTACAGTATAATAAGATAAAAATCTTATTACAATAATAAGATTTTTTTTGAACAACTTCAAAATTATAAACTTCGAAATTATAAACTGTGGTGCTCAATGCTTTTTGTTGCTGTAAAGCGTGCTTTAATGTTAGCTATAACAAAAACTTTTTGCAACATGATTTGAGCTGGACAAACTAATATTTGTTGCTGCTTTATAACAATAATAATAATTAAATGTAAACCGAATATAGAGATGAGGGTTTTACTTTTCTGCCTTGAAGCAGATATGAGCTATATGACACGAATAACTGGAAAATGCCGAACAGCTTGACATTTAACGTGTGTTCAGCTCTCACCACTGAGGTGTAGTATTATTTCCAGGTGTCGGTCACATGAATGCTCCTCTGCCAGCGTGATGTAGGTTGCAGATGCCGACTGCGCACTGGGGTCAGCGTCTGCACGCAGGGCATGGGTAGGGCTTTCCAGACCTGAAAACACAGAGATGGCATAAGAAGGATTATAGAGTCTGTTTACCTGACATTTCAGCGCTGATTTGATTAGTTGCTATGAAAGAACATTATGCTGGTTTGAATCTTTGACATCTGAGCCTCGAGGAACTAAAGATATGATAAAACAGATTCACAAGTGAACACTGATCCTGACATTTAAATGAATTACATTTCAGACAGACCTTTGATATAAATTTAGATATGCATGCAAAGAAATTACGGAAAGGTTAGTGTTTCATCTTAAAACCATGTAAAATTGAATTTTAAAATATGATATCTAAAGTTTGGGATCGGTACATTTTTGTTTTGTTCAAAAAATACTTAAATTGTGATAGTAAAGACTTTTATAATGTTACAGAAATTTCCATTCCTGGTATATGCTGTTCTTGAATTTGTTATTAATCAGAATCCTTAATAGTTTTCAGAAATATCGTGCAGCCCAACTTGTTTTCGCAACAGTACTGCTTTACTGTATTTTGGATCAAATAAATGCAGCCTTGCTGAGCGTAAGAGACTATAAATCGCAAAAGTAAAAAAGCATGCATACCCCAAACTTTTGAGTGTACTTAAAAGAATATTAAATTGGTGTTAAAAGAGTACCACATTCATATGAAGTGCATTGTTTACGGATACATGGTAGTCCAAACATAGTACTCATGACATTACCATGGTAAATGTACAAAAGCATGTTATTACCATGGTAAATGTCTAAAATATATCTTAATACCATAACATGCACAAACCACATAAATGTAAATATCTAAAAAGTGTCAAGTAACTTCTTTTTACTGCCCTATTGAGTGTATATTAAAGTTGAAACAGCTGAAACAGAGCGGCCATTTTCCTCTGGAGCAGAACAGCGATTTAGGACTCTCTCTTCTGTTCTAACGGTTCTGAGGCTGAGCCAAACACTCTCTCTCCACACACCCTTGCAGACATGCTACGGCTCCTTCTGGCAGGAGCACTGATATCTATCATAATCACTGATGTCCATGCCAAGTTTTTACGCTAACTGGATTATTTCAGAACACAAGCTGGACCTGCATGAACGTACAGTCACTCTTTAAAGGCAAACAGGAAAAAGGAGCTCTTCTGTCAGAAAGAGAGCGAGAGAGGTAAGAGACAAGCTCACCTTGAATGTCTCTGAATGTCATAGTTTTTAACTTCCTGTTCTGCTTTTACATTTATGCCCTGTTGTAGTATAAAAGTGACTTTTTCGATAGGTTGGACAGAGAGATATGATTTTACCGGCCAGCAGACAGGCTCCTCGAACCAGCAGCCGGAAGCTGAGCTGATAAGGCGAGAGGTTTGTGGCAGGGCTGGTGAGCAGAGCGTGTGTGCACTGCTGCCCGACTCCCAGCATCCTCTCCTGCTTCCCAGACACGCTGCCAAAGCACGTAGTGGGGCTGAAGGACAGACGTGAAAAGAGATTCGTGAAATAGGGAGGTCAAACACACATTTTTTACTATTTGTTATTCAGATGTTATAAATCTAATTAAGGAGAGAGTAAGGGTGTTTTATCAAATAGTCCTTTACAATATATTTATTTCTTTGTGATTCTTTGCTGTTATTTTATGTATTTACACACATTTAAAGGTTTGAGGATAATACGATCAAATAAATGAGTGCTTTATTCAGCTAGAGTGAATTGATAAATAATTTTTAATTCAAAGAATCCTGAAAATACTGAATGGTTTATACAGTAAATAAATAAATAGCACAACTATGTTTACATCGATAACAATATGATTTCTGAAACATCACTGGAAGGTATTTCATTTTAAAATAGAAAACAATTATTTTAGGCGTAATAATATTTTACAATATTAAGGTTTATAACATGAAGATTTGCGATTTTTTTTTTTTAATTTACAATAAAATAAATGCAACCTTGGTGAGCATAAGGGTTTTCTTATAAAAACACACACTGGCCATAAAACATATACAATTACTATGAATATAAGGATTTTGCCTTAATTCTCAACAGTATATTTATTGATTTATCATTTTTAACCTGGCTTCTTTTTATTGTTTTGCTTGTATTTACAAATATATATACTATATATATATATATATATATATATATATATATATATATATATATATATATATATATATATATATATATATATATATATATATCTAATGCAAAGATGATATACTGTAGTTATTACACTAAAGGAGAACTTAAAGATATTAACTTTACCTGTTCTCGTCTGATTTCCCCCAATTTTCACTCTTTCCTGGTTGGATTCGTGATCTTACTATAGGTGTGAGCACTGTGGGATAAACCAGACGTGATCGCGCCGTTTTCAAGTGTTGGAAGTTCAAGGGTGGTGCTGATGACAACCGACACAATTTCCAGCGGTCCAATCAGACCTGTGCTCACAATGAAAGTGCTCCTCTCTAGGTCCTCATCCAGCAACAGAAAACCTGAGAAAAGTGAAAACCGAAATGTTGTATTAATTTAAAGGCCATCTAAAACAGGCACAGAGCCAACGCAGCTCTCTGAATTAATGAATGCAGCCTGCGTACTTCAAGCTGGACAAGTACAAAGCACTGTAATGAGAACACAAGATTTACGAGATCGTCAAATACGTCTCTGTAGCATGTGCTTGAGAACGGCGACGAAAGCCTCTGACGATGCAAAGAAATGCCGCATTCATTTTGATCTGGGATCGGTGTTTCAAGCTCAGTGGTGATGGCATGCTTTTCTTATGTAAGGTTAACCCTTCAGTAACTTTGTAATGAGGCATTTTGGAAAACTTAGCATTCTTGTTTAATCTGGACAAACGGTATAAATGCACAATTAAGTTTACACAAAAAAGTTAGTGTGTCCCCTCCATTCGTTAGGTAAAAGCAATTATGTTTGTTAGAGAACTGAACTGAGTTGGTCACAATGGTCTTTTGAATCAACTAAAAAGGACGTGACTGGTAGAAAGTCAATAAAAGTTACATGTTTGGGCTCTTTGACAGTTACAGATTTGAAAATCAAAAAGGCGGGAATAAAGAACCCTTAATGCTAACACAAAAAATACAATAAATAAATACAATTCGGCATCAAACGGTTCTTCAGGAAGATTTGGGTCTAAAAAAAAACTGTGAAAGTGCCCCTATTATGGGTTCTGAAAGGTTTATATTTTGGTTTTAGACGTCCCAAATAACAGGTTGATGTGCATGCAAGGTCAAAAAACACTTTCATTGTCTTATAATATGCATTTATTTTCACTTTATTTGTTCAACGACTCCCAAACGCCCCCTTAGGTGATTGGTTGATTTCATGTGTTTGTGGGCTTTTAACGCTCCAAACGCGGCACCTAGTTGCAAAGAATAATTAGCATTTTCATTCAGACCAATGCGAAAAGACCAATAAGTTGGCAGGATGTAGACGGTAAATGATTGTCCATTGGTGTGGATGCCAACATTATCATTTTTGTTGTAAACTTGACCTTAACAGGTTAAAACTCTCACCGTTGGAGCACTGCATCTCCAGACCTGTTCCTCCACAGCATCCCCACTCCTTGCTGTGACCACACTGAGTGTGCAGCGCCGATCCTGGGCAGCAGTCCAGACAGCAGTCTTCTAGCTTCCCACGGCTCTGGAGCTCCACGCTGACCAGCCTGCCAGACACCGCTGCCTCAAACGCCACCACAACCTCCTTCTCCACCAGAGGATACACAAACACACCTGAGCAGGTGAGGAGGACATGGTTTATATGAATGACAAGTGCTTGTTTTTCTACTCGTATGAATCGTTCCGCAGCACGCGTGATTGACGTCTTACCCTCTACGGGTTCAGGATCAGTATTCACGTATGTGAGGTGAGCCGTGATGCCCAGAGAGCAGCCGTTTGCACAGGAAGTGATGTCGGATGTTTTCAGCAAAAGCGGGGCCCATGTGGTGCGATTTTTCAATCCTGGCATTTTCCTTAAGAGAATGTCATCTGTGTAAGCTAACTGTGCTTGTTAACTGGATGTTATTGACGAGATCCCTGAAGAAGAATAATTAATTAGCCTCTTATTTAATTAAAATGTTGAGTTCATTATATATCTAAAAAAAAAAAAAAATCTGTATTCAATTTTCATCCAATTTTTTAATTGGGCATTGCATAATGATGTGTTGTAATTAAAGAAATGTAAAAGATAATGGATAGAACTTGGCACAAATTACCAGTACCCAGATATTTTTCTTTCTTTCTTTCTTTATAGTAGTCTTTGTAGTAAAAAACAATGCAGTGTTCAACAATTTTCCTGGAACAATCTTTATAAAAATTTACATCCAGAGTTATAATAATAAACTAAACCAAAATTAAAAAAACCCTAAATATTAAAAAACATACTTTATTTCAACAAGTTGCTTATGTAACATTTCTCAGTTCTCTTTTTTCTTTAGCCTAATTTAAAACATCTGTAAAATAACAAAAACTTGATTAAAAACTAATTTTAAAAACAATACAAAAATGACATAAAATGAAATAATATAGAATGAAATCACAGAATGAAATAAAATGAATAGTATAACAATATTGATGCTAAAATAAAACAATTTACTGCGAAACTACCAGCGTTAGTCTGTTTCAAATGGATGTAATGGACTGGTACAAATTAGAAAAACTTTTCTGAGTCAGTAGCAGCAAATTTCCATCTGATTATTTGCTTCAGCTACCATGAAACATTTTAAGAGCTGACACAACCTCTCATTCACACCGCTGGACATGTCCAGCCCCGCATGCTGCCTGGCAACTGGGCGGCACTCATCCTGTCACAGTGGGAATGTACGTGTCAAACATTAACAGATTGGTCAATAGTGCAGCAGCACATGAATACAAACATCAGCAGCAACGGCCTGCTGTCTCTGCAGAGGTACAGGTGCTAGAATTAGGGGGAGATAGGAACAAATTCAGATGATCGACTTTTATTTTTGAAATCTGTCTCATCAACATTATAATTTACAGATCTAATGTGGGAATATTGAATATTGGGTTAACTGGTAAATGATGCAGAGATGTTTGTTCCGTGCGCAAGGCCTCTCATGTGCTCCTTGAGCAAGGTGCACTAACACCTGCCACCTGGACTCACTTACTGAGATTTACTGTGCCTTTTAAATGTCAAGCATGCATGAATACAAACACCACACTAGTGCGTGTTTGTGAGTAATGGCTCTTATGAAGATTAAAGGTTCGTTTTTGACTTTTGCTGACTTTGAGTTATGTTGTGCAACTAAATATGTTCTATTCT
This sequence comes from Puntigrus tetrazona, assembly GCF_018831695.1. Taxonomy (NCBI): domain Eukaryota; kingdom Metazoa; phylum Chordata; class Actinopteri; order Cypriniformes; family Cyprinidae; genus Puntigrus; species Puntigrus tetrazona. The sequence continues at coordinate 21,654,408 of NC_056700.1, forward strand.
AGCCAACATTCTTTCAAAAAACAATATTTATAAAGGCTTTTTAAATTTTTTGTCTTTTTTTTTTTTTTTAATGGTCAAGCTTTGCGGTGTCCTGTAAATGTATCAAGCATATGGAACAATGCCACAGATATAAAAAATCCTTAGAGAGACTTAATATGCAAGCGGCATTACTGAGTAGAACACAGCTAAGGTGATTTTCAGAACTGATATGTAAATGTCTTGCGATGCTAGTAACATGGAGTCAGAGCAGCTTGTCCAGTTACAAAATACGAACACGTTCAAACTTTCTGTAATGAGGGATTGCATTTATAAGATGACAGAATATATATCACCTAATTTGAATAAAAGGCTAAATGGGTGCATATTTAATATGTGAACCACAATGAAAAGAACAAACAAACCAAAATAAATAAATAAATAAACATATCTGCTGATGCAACAGAAGTAACTAATCTTCAGAACAAATGCTTAAATGATTACTGTCCAAATTTGTCATATTAAAAAAATAATAAATAAAGAAAAGATTCAATACTCTTTTGACTTGCTAATTTTAAATAAACATATATCTTTGCACTTTTTTTTTTTTTTTTTTTTTTAAGTCTGCAGAAATGAAATTAAAATAGATTATTTCAAGCATTAGAGCACATTTAGCCTACAGAAATAAAAAGGGACAAGCAATTCAATTTACAAAATAAAATAAAAAAGATTAAAGGAAGTTGCTTTCGACGTCTTTGTGTGAAGAATCATATCGAATCTTATGATGAGGATCATATCGGTAAAAATAATAATAATAAAAAAACAAAACATAATTTCAATCAATTTTTTTCTCCTCAGCAAACTTTACTCAAATCTATCACCTATTAGACCATTGGTAGACATGCACTTGAGCGGGTTAATTTTATAACATCGGTGTCCGCATGATTAATAAGAAATAATCCAAATCATAACGACTGAAACGTTTTATGTTTTAAAAAGGATAAAAGTTTTGACTTACCTGACGAGCTGCTCGTTGGCTCTCGCCCGGTTCGCTGTTAATGTGCCGGTGGCGTGTTACAGGTCTCTCTCCATCTCTCTGGGCGGACTGGAGGGACTCGGAGCTCGAGCCACACTTCAGCACGGCGCGCATGCACGCACGCGCAAGGAAACAGGGGCATGTGCATGTTATACGAGTCTCTGTAATTTACTGCTGTCATTTTATTTCGTGCTTCTGCAACGCGTGACATGTACAGTTCTGCTTGCTGAAAATGTGTTCAGCTCATTTCAAATGTGCTCATGTATGTTTTCACAAAGACAAAGTCACGCTAGCTCTTGTTTCAGACAAAAGTCCAAATAAACGGTGCACCGGCATTTGTTGCTGCGTTAAAGCAAACCGCCCTTTTCGGGAAATTTCATTCCCATAACCCCAAAACAGACGTTTAGGTGGAGAGTGGGAGAAACACATTTCAATCTAAAAAGCAGTTGTTTTAAACGAGCTGCTACACCGATTAATATACAGTACGTAATTGTTAAATGTTCACATAAATATTTAGGTTTGTATTTTTCCATTTTTATCTATTTATATAGCCTGTGTCCTGCTTTGTTTCTGTCTTTCATGCAACTTGAAGAAACAAAAAAACCTTCATTGCATCAGCAATTACTGCTGCATGCTGTACTGCTCTGCATTTGAATAATAAAATTTGATGTGACACATTTTATTGATCAGGCTATATAAAGTGAAATTGCTTTGCTTGTATGGTTTTGATTTAAAAGGCCCACCAGAGGGAGACAACTTTTCAAGAAAAAAAGAAAAGAAAAAAAATTTAATTGTTAGGGTTCTAAAGGAAATATCCGAATGATTGGTCTGATGACTGATGAATAAGATCAGGTACCATCAGCAGAACATCATATTAGCATATTAGTTCGAAAAGACCTAATGGTGATTCACAAGTTCAGCACCATGGACAGCTCTATCACTTTCTGATCAGTTTTGCTATGTGAGTTTAAACAGGAGAGGGGAAGAATTAGATTAAACAGCATTTAATGTCTTCATTTCATTTATCTGGTTTAGATGACAGTTCAGACAGGATGATGAATTAAATGTGTTATTTATGCTAAAAAGCTGAAAAAAACACCAAAGCAATTGCAATTGCCAAAAGAGGTGTAAGAAGGGCAATGTTAATGTTCACTAGATAATATATATATATATATAGTAAAGGTGTGAATTTAAATCTGCATTGTTTGTCCTTTTTCATAAAATTTTAACCTATCATTATAGTGAAACAACTGAAAGTTGGGGGGAATTTCATTGTAAAATAATTGTTTTTCTCCGATACATGTTGGCCGCAATTACTGGCACCCCTAGAAATGCTTATGAGTAAAATATATCTAAAAAAATATATTCCCATTCATTTTTAATTTTTTTTAAAGTACCAGGGAGACTAGAAGCATGTTATTGTCCAACTATGACTTCCTGTTCCACAGGATTATAAATATAAGGAACTCAAACGCCAAATTTTCTTAATCGTGCATCACAAAGAGTAAAACCAAACAATAAAGTTGTGATAAAAAAAATAGCTTCACAAAATAGAAAGTGGAGACATTTGTAAGACAAAATCTAAAGCATCAGGGTAATAATTAAGTGTATAATTAAGATGTTACATATCTTCCTGGAAGAGGACGTGTGTCTATACCGTCCTAATGCATGGTGAGAACGAGAGTTTGAGTGGCCAAATACTCTCCAAGGACCACAGCTGGAGAATAGCAGAAAATAGTTGAGTCTTGGGGTCAGAAAACCTTAAAAAATGGTCAAACAGGACCTAGATCAGTCATCTGACCTGAACCCTGTAGAAAATAAGTGAGGAATGGTCCTTGATCAGGTGTTCTCCAAACTCTTCAGGCATTACAGGAGAAAACTAAGGGCTGTAATTTTGGGGTAATGTTGCATTAATTGGGTGCATATATATATACACCACCGTTCAAAATTTGTGGTCACTTAGAAATGTTCTTATTTTTGAATAAAAAGCACTAATTTTTTTTCAATGATGATAACTTTAACCTATTCAGAAATACACTCTATACATTGGTAATGTGATAAATGACTATTCTAGCTGCAAATGTCTGGTTTTTGGTGTAATATCTACATAGAGGCCCATTTCCAGCCACTATCAATGGTACAATGTGTTTGCTGATTGCGTTAGAAGGCTAATGGATGATTAGAAAAGCCTTGTTCAATCATGTTAGCACAGCTGAAATAAAACTGACCTTTCTTTGAGCAGGTTGAGTATCCGGAGCATCACATTTGTGGGGTCGATTAAATGCTCAAAACGGCCAGAAAAAGATTATTTTCATGTGAAACTCGATAGTCTATTCTAGTTCTTAGAAAGGTGTGTACTACTGCCTTCAGATAACAGAACAAACAGACTCTAACCAGAGTAGAAAGACAAGTGGGGGGCCCTGCTGCACAACTGAGCAAGAGAATAAGCACATTAGAGTCTCTAGTTTGAGTAATAGATGCCTCACAGGTCCTCAACTGGCAGCTTCATTAAATAGTACCCTCAAAACGCCAGTGTCAACATCTACAGTGAAGAGGCGACTTCAGGAGGCTGGCCTTCAGGGCAGAGTGGCAAAGAAAAAGCCATATCTGACACTGGCCAATGAAAGAAAAAGATTAATATGGGCAAAAGAACACACATTGAAAATTGGAAAAAAGTGTTATGGACAGACAAATCTAAATTTGTGGTGTTTGGATCACACAGAAGAACACGTGTGAGACGCAGAACAACTGAAAAGATGCCGGAAGAGTGCCTGATGCCGTCTGTCAAGCATGGTGGGGGTAACATGATGGTCTGAGGTTGCTTTGGTGCTGGCAAGGTGGGAGATTTATTCAGGGTAAAACAGATTTTGAATACGAAAGGCTATCACTCCATTTTGCAATGCCATGCCATACCCTTTGGACGGCGCTTGATTGGAGCCATTTTCATCCTCCACAGGACAATGACCCAAAGCACACCTCCAAATTGTGCAAGAACTATTTAGTGAAGAAGCAGGCAGCTGGTATTCTATCTGTAATGGAGTGGCCAGTGCAGTCACCTGATCTAAACCACATTGAGCCGTTGTGGGAGCAACTTGACCGTATGGAGGGGCTTCTAGAAGCGTGGGGTGAAATTTCTCCAGATTACCTCAACAAGTTAACAGCTAGAATGCCAAAGGTCTGCAATGCTGTAATTGGATTATTTGACGAAAGCAAAGTTGGAAGGAAAAAATTTTCTTATTTCAAATACAAATCATTATTTCTAACCTTCATTTTACAGCTCCATGGAGGTAAATAAAAGTGTGATTTTTTTTTTTTCATGGTAAACACAAAATTGTCTGGGTGACCCAAGACTTTTGAACAGTAGTGTGTGTGTGTGTGTATATATATATATATATATATATATATATATATATATATATATATATATATATATATATATATATATATATATATATATATATATATATGTATATATGTATAATTATATATTATTTATTTTAATAGTGTGAATGCATCAAATAGCCAGTTTAATTTAGGTATGACACAACAAGTAGGCTACAATATTCTTTGATGCCAAAATAAGGCCCCCTAGAGTCAAACTTTTTAAAATCATATCAAACTAAAAGACAGACAGAAGAACTATAAGGTTATGTCAGATATGTAGTCTTGTCTTTTGTAAGCAGCTCCCATAAAGTTTTCTTCATGTTTATTTGTTGCTCTTTGGCGACGTTCAGCGAAATCCCACGTTTATTAGCTTTCACCCGAAATTAATTACCTAATAAATACAACTGCATGTTCCCTTACACAATTGTTCCCTTTCCACACGTTTTTGCGGAGCTGACGATTCTAATAAACCTCTTTCAAACTGTAAAGCTCATACAGTCGTCCTCGTCCAGCAGAGGGCGCTGTTGATATAATGATCCTTCCTCACGTTCTCCTTCACAGCTGGCGAAGGCGAGGATGATGGTCCCAAATACAGACTCATTATGGTACCAGTCGTGATTATGAAGGTAGAAACGTGCATCAGCTAATACATTATATACACTAGATGTGTGATTCTCACTCGTGTTGGTTTTATAACAGATTGGTAGGTGTATAAAGACAATGTCATGTCAGAAACAAGTGTGAAAATAGCAGTGAGAAGTAAAGAAATCTAGTTAAAGTAAAGCAAAGAAGCCAGTTAACACTGAATAACGCGTTTCTACAAATGCAGCCTTGTGTGTTTTCAGTTTTGCGGACATCTTTACAGTATGGGCTGTATCCTATAGTGTTTTTTTAAACTAAATGTATTTGGTAAATGTACTATAATTTACTATAGTATTATTTTCACAGTTTACTATAGTACCTTTACTATAGTATGGTTCAAAAACACTAATACTATATAATTTATGTTGGGTTTTTTTTTTTTTTTGGAGCACTGAAAGGGTCTATAAAAACGTCACTTCCTGTTTTGTGTGCGTGTCTGTAAGTCTGGGATGGAGACTAAGAGTCGTTTATTAATGCCAGTTACTATTCAAGTGTCAGATGTTGCTGTATCACTGTGACTGTATGATGTCTGGAGTGGAGGTGCGTCTTAACTGAGAACTTAAATCCACTTCTAACCAGACTCCAGTAGATTCTGGGAGTGGAGACGTTCAAAGGATACCATTGCTAGGAAACACTGTCTTAAGTTGTTTACTTCAGTTCAACCATAACACTTGTAGCAGCTCTTTTCCACAGTAGAATAAATAAATAAATAAATAAATAAATAAATAAATATATAATTGTATTTATTTATTTTGCCACAATTCTGAATTTGTAATTCTGAATTTATGTCTCACAATCTCGACTTTTTCTACATGCAGTTCTGGATTTCCCAAAAGTTAATTGCTACTTTTTCTCATAATCCTAATTTTTTTCTTCCAGTTTTAAGTTTATCTCTGGCAATTCTGACTTTTTAGAACTGTGAGTTTATATCTCACAATTTTGAGTATATATCTTGCAAGAGTGGAGCAAAAATTTATTTTTATTTTTTTATTTCATGTTGGGCTTAGTACAAACACATCCTCTTAGATATATTAGACCTATTTTGTAGTGCAAAACAACTTGACTAACATTATATATATATATATATATATATATATATATATATATATATATATATATGTAAAGATAAAGTGTGTCCCTTTTAATAAATCATGTAATCCAGACAGATGTCTTCGTCATTGAGGTTGTGTTCTGAAAGAGTTTGGTGCATGAGCTAATGGGGTCGTGCATGTCACGCAGAAAACGCTCTCTGGGAAAAAATTGAAATGTTGGGAGCTGATTTTTTTCAGCCCACTGACCCACTTTTCAATTGTTCTCAGCACCAGACAATAGAGACAAATGGTTTCATAACTGGTGCACAATACCTGTGTGTTATTCAGCATTATGGTTGTGCAGGTTTTTTTTGTGAAAGGCTTGTTTGGGTGTCGTTTTTGTTTTTGTGTGCCATGTCTTTATGTAACCTCCCTCTGTTGCCCCCTGTATTTTTGAAGAAGCTGACGATTTCTCACACACAAACTCAAGTTGCCCTCTCATTGGCTCCAGTTGTGCGTCAGACCCCAAGGCTGTGATGACGTGAGTGGTTTCACTCATCCAGGGTTCAACAAATGACACACGCAAAGCTCGTCCTTACAACGAGAATGAGAGCACGAGTAGCAATAACTCACTCCCCTAACTTCTGCAGAGCTAAACAATATAAAGACCATGTTGTCTTCTGTGATTGGCCTGAGATGTTCAAATGCAATATGTTGAAATAGGTCTTTTATGCTAATCGAAGCTGCATTTATTTGATCATACAGTAAAAACTGTAACATTGTTGCGTTGTTTAAATTGACATTTTTACAATTCAATATATTTTAATATGTAATTTATTCCTGTGATGGCAAAGCTGAATTTTCTGCATCATTACTCTAGTCCAGTTTCACATGATCCCTTAGAAATTGTTTTAGTATGCTGATTTGGTGCATAAGAGAAATACTTCTTATCATCAATGAATATGACTGTGCTGCTTAATATTTTGAATGAATTTGTGACTTTTGGGGGTTCAGGATTTTTTGATAAATAGGAAGTTAAAAAGAACGGAAACTGAAACCTTACGCAACATCATAATGGTTTAAGTGTCTCTTTTGATCAATTAATTAATATTCATCTTTCAAAAAAAAAAAAAAAGCCTTAAGATTCATTTTCAATGGTAGTGTTAGTCTAAATGTTTCACTACGCTCTTTTCTGTAAGTATAGACACAAAACTTGAATGTTTTACCCTTTGACATTGCACTATTTTGATAAAACTTGTCTGTGCAGTTAATGCAATATATATTGACATATATAATCACTGAAAACAGGTAAATAAACCAGAATGGGACCCAAGTCACAAAAGACTGTGAACATCAAGCATTTCACTCACAACCTGCTTCTTACATTTCAGTTGTCTCACTACTAAATGTGTTTAAACAACTTAGACAATGCAAAAAAAGCTGAACATTTGTGTAAATCCAATACTCCATACACTTCCACTTTTCAATAAGTGCATTACTTCAGACATTCTTTTTAAATAATTTTCTGAGGCTATAAACGAAATGATACAGATCTTGTAAAGCTTAACGGATAATCATCCCAGAACATTGCTTTAATATGAAGTTGTCTGTAATCATTGCTCTTTCTGGTCCTTTGTTCCCAACTGAACACTGACTCTGAAAGTGTCCTTCATTGCTCTCTCCCTTTCATCCAAAACTTTTCCTTGAATCCAGCTTTTGACTTCAGTGCTGTGATCAGCATCTTGTTCGTGGAGGAGAGAGGCGGAACGCCACAAAGTGGACGAGAGAAGCCCGAAGGGAGCGGAGGGCAGATTAATCAGGCAACATCAAAGAGAGCAGCAGGGCGAAGGGAGGGAATGGGGCAAAAGATGAATGGAAACCAGCCGCCTGTTCGGTTTTGTTTTGTTTTTTTTTCCATGCCATCCCTCAGTGCTTCGGTTGGCAGTAGGACGACAAAACCATTGTGCAGGGGCCACATGGAACGCCTGGAACACACTGTCGGCTCCTGTTTTTATTCTGCATGCCAAAAAAGGAGGAGAATGGAAGACAGGGAGACTCTTACTCTTTCCGTTTGATATTTTCATCTGTCTTTTGATCTGTTTACCTTTGTCTCTTTTTTCAGTATTTTAAAACGCTGTTTTACCTGGACAACCTCACACAATGAAGTCTCTCAGATGTCAGCTTGACCACTATCCGCACTTTATCTCACGCGGCGCCGCGTTTCAAAGTAGGTCTTTCTCTCTCAGTCGCTAGACACTGACATACCATAGGCCTTGTGTGAAGCGCTTTGAAAGTGGCCTGCTGCTCCGCGTGCCCTTTCTGTAATCAGTCGCTCAGTTGGCTCACAGATAACTCCAATTTGGGTCTGTCATCCTGACTGCAGACTCAGCACACGTACGTTACACAGTGTTCCTGTCTTGTCCTTTAGTTGGACTCGCTAATCTCTGCACACTTTGTCACAAACCCTGTCATGAGTCCACTTCAAAGAGACGCTACCAACCTGATGCCATGTAGCAACTTAAAATGATCGTTCATTAGCTCTGATGAATCGAAGAGCATCTCTAGCTGTGCATTCGCTCCTTTATGTTTCACTTTGTACTGATTGCCACGGCCTGTCTTTTTTGGAGGACAGTCATTCAATTGTCATGTGCCATTATTTCATGAATCAGGCCACTAAGCCTCACTTGGCTCATCTCACACTTGACGCACTTAAGTTTGTTTTAATGCCATTGCATTAAATAGCAAGCCGAGCAGTGTTTATCTGAAAGATCGGACAAACATTTACATTTACAGTATGTATTTTATGTATTTAGCAGACACCTATCCAAAGCATTGCAAATTGGTCTGCATTGTCCAACATAAGTGTACCATGATCATTGTTAATTTGATGAAAACAAAAGTAATTCGGAAAGTGCTTTGAAATATAAAGTTAGTAAATTTCAGATTCCAGTTATCACACACACACACACACACACACACACACACACACACACACACACACACACACACACACACACATATATATATATATATATATATCGAAAGAAGTCAACACAACTAAAAATCAAGAATGTTTTTTTTATTTCTTAATTTCTTAAATTCACTCCCTCAACAGTAGTTTTTCACTTGAAAATGCTAATAAAAAAAATATTTAAGTAATGTAAATGAATAAAACCTTTTATAATTTTTTTGAACAATGGATACGCATTTATCTAGTTATTCCCAGCTGTAAAATATTATATCAAGAAATTATGAATAAAAAATATTTTCTAGAAATTCTTTCTAAATCCAGTAAATCATGTAAAATCAGAAAATTGTGTAAATCCATGGGACGTTTGAATATTGTTAGTGGTCTTGCACTGGAAAAACGATTGTCTGGTGATTTTTACATTACAATTAAATTTTTTTTAATTGTTATTAATTAATTAATATAGTGTTATGCGTTCAGAGCTCAGAACATTTAAAAAGGACCAATTTGATTTTAACACTGAGCTTAAATCTGCTTTTTTAAATGTCACCGAAAAAGATTCGCAAAGCATCTTCTGTGACTGTCTAACAAATTAGATGAGCAAAACCCAAACTTTTCTACGAACCTTCGACCAGTAACGAGTAAACAAACGATGGACTGTTGTTTTTTAACGTTGTATGATTTTATGCAATGTGGCTATGCTGAGCTGAGAAAGATGCAATGATCTGAACTGACAATATTTTAATGGAGCACATAAAAGCGTGAAAGTGATCAAGGAGGTTGGCGGGCCTGTGATCGCCACATTCGCTCGCTTTGAACTCTCAGGGAGGAGCACAATGCTCTCATTCAGAGATTGGCTGAATGACAGATGCTCCCTCTTTCGCCCCCCCCCTCTGTCTCTCTCTAACGTTAATGAATTCAAACAACCCGCCCCCTACCCATCCAGCTCTCTTTCTCTTTCCCTCTTTTTCTCTCACCACAGAACATTTCCAGCCTTGGCAAGTTCCTCGTGATTTGCTCTCATCGTCTTAATGAATTCAACTGGGAGTGCATTGGCCCTGATGCCCACCCCCTCAGAGAGAGGTCCAGTGCTCTTGCATATATCTGCAGGGCTGCTCCACGCTCTTCCATTGTTCCATCGGCTTCTTTCACCGACAGGTCCTCCGAGAGGGATTGTGAGAGAAAGCTAAGGAGGTGGGACGGCCTTGATGCGAAAGGAGCTGCGTTGAGTCTGTGCACCTGTGCTTTTAACTGGATCTCCTGAAGGCTGTAAGAAAATACGTTTTCCTATTGTAAGACTCACCTGTGGACAGGTGAAGTGGAATCATGGGTGTGATGTCACTGCTGCTGTTGATGGTGATTGGTTGGTGTGGTGGGGCGCCACCGGCGAGAGAGGTGTACAGAATGCCACAGAACGCACTTAAAGGTAGGTCAGGTATTTGCCTGCTTCTTCATTAACTGAAGAAATATACAAAACTGTCACTGGGGCGTCATCCTTTCAAAAGCTGTTAATATGTACACTTTAGGTACTAATACATAGCTATATGGAAATATCATGTAGCATTTAGGGGTAAATAAAGTATGTACAAATATGTACATTTTGCCTTTTGTAATTTGGCTTTTGTGACATATAAACCAATAATAATAATGCAACTGCTGGAAAAACGCCACCAGAATCAGTCCCTGAGTCTTGTGTGCCATCACAGTGAGACTGTTCAGGAGTTTAGCATAGTCACCACAAGCCAGAGTTCAGGCCGTTAATTAAGATCTCAATCAGCTTTGATGTCTCTCTCACTCTTTGAGATATAGAGATGAGCGGACGACCGCACGTGAAGCGTTGTGTTCGAGCATGACTTTGCTCGCTTGTTCTGGTAGAACAAGAACATGACTGATAAAATATTGCACACATATAGATTTTTTTATATGTAATTGTAGTTTTATCACAGCCAGTGTGAAATGTATTCAAACCGTTTGTTTTCTGTGCAAATGTTGGTTTGTTCAGAGAACATTCAAAGGCAACACCACTGTAGTGGTTGCTCAATGTTAAAATGATATGTTAAGTCAGCATTATTTATATAGCACTTTTTACAATTCAGACTGTCAAGGCAGCTGCACAGTATTAAAAATGGAAACTGTGTCTAGAAATATTGTTAGGTTCTTTTCTGGACTGACAAAACCAGCAGTTTAATTCTAGAATGGAACAAAGTGAGATATTGCAGAGGACTCATCTCTTTTATGGTCTTATCATGATGGCCGCCTTAATGTTTTCATAACATACAACCAATAAAGAGAAAATGTTTAAAACTCTTTAAAAAAAAAAAAAGTAAAAATTTTTAACATTCCGAAACTTAATGGAATCAATAGCAAACGTAAGACATTACTATATTTCTGTTCGTTTGGTCTCTGTGTAGTTTTTGCATTTGTTTGTGTGCACATCTGACAGTTTTATTGCTGAAAATTAATGTATCTTCTCTAATTCCCATAAACACAAAATCAGCAGTTTTCTGCTCCACTGAGGATAAATGTCTCATGTGTGACCCTGGACCGCAAAGTGTCAGTTTTTCAAAAATGAGGTTTATGCATAATCTGAAAATGGAATAAACAAGCTTTCCACTAATGTATGGTTTGTTAGGATATGAAAGGATGGAATAGGCTGATATACAACTATTTGAATATCTGGAATCTGAGGGTGCCAGAAAATCTAATTCTTAGCAGTGCATATTACTAATAGTTTTGATATATTTACACTAGGATAAGTTTATGGAATTTTACAAAATGACCATGATCTTTACTTAAAATCCTAATGATTTCTGGCATAACGTTTTTCCTTTGAGTTGCTTTGTGTTGGTTGTTTTGAGGGATACCCTCATCCGTTTCTGCTTCTCTCTGCAGCGCTGTCTGATAGAGGAACAGTGGTGATGGAGGCCGCTCTGTCCCGAGCCCTGTCTGCGGTGGACGCTGCTGTATCGGACCGCAGCAAGGCCGAGGCAGGCTGCAGAGGGTGTGTGCCCTGTCTGTTTCAGGACTGTGGACAGCGAAAAGGCGCCTGTGGTAAGCCTGAACACACACGCCTTATTTGACTCTTTGACTTTAAACACGGACGCTGATGGCGGTGGTAACTCTGTAGCATCTCCAGAGGACACGCAGTCAGAGCCCAGCTGTGAGGTCATCTCTCGCGCCCAGCAGGAAGCTGGTGAAGGAGAGAGGAGCTGGTTGCTGAGTCAGGCCTGTGGCTTCTATAAACGCCGCTGCACACCTGCGCAGGTGAACAAAGACCTGTGCGTCAGGGTCATGGGAGAGAGCTGCAGCGCTCGGGTCCTGCAGTGCAGTCTGCTCAACACCATGCAGAACCTGGAGCCGGCCACACAGACCACAGCACAGGGTGAGACAAAAAAACATACTTGCTCTTTAAACATTAGCATGTATTTTTACTGATGTATTAGTAATAATATGGCTTCCCTTATGTAGCTGTGTGTGGCCAGCGTTTCTCTGTTTCGCAAAACCTGACACAGCCTCGCTCTCGTATCATGGGGGGATCTCCTGCTCCTCTGGGCAGCTGGCCATGGCTGGTGAACCTTCGGCTGGACGGGGCTCTGATGTGTGGGGGTGTTCTGGTTGACAGCTCTTGGGTCCTCACTGCCGCCCATTGTTTTGCCGGGTAAGAGCAGAAATACACACCTACATAAAGTAATGTGAGGTGGGATAGCTACAGTATTGGGGGTAATAGTTACATGTATGGCATTAGGTTATTTAATTACAAAATAATGCAACTGTAATTAGTTACAAGTACAGAGAGAATTATTAAAAAACTTTACCATTTACAGTTACAGTGATGTTAACATTTTGAAAATGTTAACGATAACAAGGGGTTATGAATATTCTTAGACACATAGAGATTTAATTGATTTCTTTCCCAGAGCATTGACTGCTCTAAAACATGAAATACAGTTGTTTCTATAGGTTAGGACACAGAATAGGACACATGCTTATTTATTAACGGTTTTATTTTTGTATGGTTTATGTATATACTTTATTTTTTAAGAAGAACTGTTTTGTTCCGATGCATTGTTAGATTGCAGTGTTTCTCGGCAGAGCTATGCAAACATTTGATTTAAAAAACAGCATCACAGCTATTAAGCTATTCCTTGTTGAGACCTACTGTAATGTTAACCCTGCCTAGTTTAAATGTTTAAAAATGGTTAATAGTTAAAAACAAACATAATCTTAAAATAATTAAATGTAATCGATTAGATTACTTTAATGAACCAATTCAAGTAGTTACACTACTTATTACTTGTAATCTGTAAAAATATTGCATTTCCTAAGTAACCTTCCCAACTCTGGATACCTTGTTGCCTTTCCACTTAAAAAAATGTTCCATAACATCAAAAAGAAATGAACAACAGCATTGTCTTTTATTATTTTGCAGTTTTGACCATTTTATGAAAAGGCTTACAACTTGTGCTGTGCTTCATTGTTTTGTAGGTCAATGTAGGCCTACTTGAATTTTTCATAAATGTATAAAATGTATCTCACCCAATTAGGAGCCGTGGTGAGAGTTACTGGACAGCTGTAGTTGGAGAGTTTGACCTCACAAAAACTGACCCTGATGAGCAGGTCATGAAAGTCAATCGTATCATCACTCATCCGAAGGTAAACACATAAAAACTTTTCTTTTAATTTTATATATATATATATATATATATATATATATATATATATATATATATATATATATATATATATATATATATATATATATATATATATATATATATATATATATATGTGTTTGTGTTAAACAAGTAAAAGAAAAACAGTTTTATTATTTTTAAATGTGTCTCATCTGTGTCCCACCCTTTTCTTTTGGTGTAGTTTAACCCAAAGACATTTAATAACGACATTGCTCTGGTGGAGCTGAGTTCTCCAGTAATTCTGTCTGAACGGGTCACACCTGTCTGCCTGCCCTCTGACCTCGATCCCCCGGCTGGTACACCCTGCTTGGTGGCCGGCTGGGGCTCTTTATATGAGGGTAAGAAATCTGCATAACTTATATTTCTGAAAAAGAGCCCAGTAATACCACACAATGTTTGCTTAAAGTGCCCCTATTATGGGTTATGAAAGGTTAATATTTTGGTTTTGGCAATCCTAAAAAACAGGTTGACATGCATGCAAGGCTTTCTTATAATATGCATTTATTTTTACCTTATTTGTCCAACGACTCTCAAATGATTCGTTCAATGATTCATTTTTCCATTAAAGGGGCACTTTAAAATGCTGTGAAGTGTTTATTTACGTTTGTCTTGATTCTCTTTATGTGTGTAGACGGTCCCTCGGCAGATGTAGTGATGGAGGCGAAGGTGCCTCTGCTGTCTCAGACCACCTGTCGCAGCGCACTGGGGAAGGAGCTGCTCACCAACACCATGTTCTGCGCTGGGTACCTGTCTGGAGGCATCGACTCGTGCCAGGTAACTCCACATTGTCAAACTAACTTGCATGATGAAAACCACTCCTGCAGAAACAGCACATATGCTTTATAAACACAACATCTGCTTTACAATCACCGGATTTGAATCTGTGCCTTTGCATGTTTACAGGGTGATTCTGGAGGGCCGTTGATCTTCCAAGACCGTTTATCGGGCGGTTTCAGCTGTTTGGCATCACCTCTTGGGGGGATGGCTGTGGGGAGAGGGGAAAGCCTGGCGTTTACACACGGGTCACCGCCTTCTCTGATTGGGTCATGACAGAGATACAGAGTGAGTTGCTCAACATGTTGCACACATATTACCGAAACAGAATATCTTCACCACTGCGGGTTTAAACCCTCTTTCTCTAGAAATCAGCCTTTCTACTCAATGAAAAGCCACAAATCCGGCAAAAATCTTTTACATTCCATTCTCCAAATTCCAGAGTCTTTCGGGAGTCGGGAGCCCACATGTCCTGAGCTGCTTAAGACAACTGAGCTGTCTGAAGAACAGCAGATGTCAGAATTTACCACGCTCTGCCACTTCTACACACTATCCTGCTCTTCGACCCTCGACCCCTCTGCCTGCCAGCGTCTCGCTCAGGACAAATGCCAAAGCCGGTTTAAGAAGTGCCGTAAGTTTTCCAGACAGTTTAAATAAAAAAAATAAATTATTAAAAATTAAGTCACACTTTATAGTAGGTGCCCTTAACTACATGTACTTACATCAAAAAAGTACAATGTACTTATTGTGTTCATATTGTCCTGCAAAACTCTTTTGCTGTTATTGAGGTGGAATATGGGTAGGTTTAGGGCCAGATTGGTGGTACTCGTAGATTTAAGGGTGGGTTAAGGTGTAAGGGATGTATAAATATAATTACAGAAATTAATTACAGATGTAAGTACATACTGGCATTTTTAAAAAAATAAGTACAATGTAAAAACATGCATGTAAATGCACTGTATCAAATCATTGCTTTAAACGTAATTACATGGTAGTCAAGTCTAATATAAAGTGGGATCAAATATTTAAATAGAATTAATCTATAGTACAATTTTCCAGATTTTGGAATAATAGTAAATTCAGCCAACTATAAAATTACAGCAATGGTAATATATAGTCATTTTGACTAGCTTCTTAAAAAAGTGTATTCGGTGATGATTTTTAAATTGAAGGGCACTTGTTGGCTCGCTCATACACTTCTATAAAATGAAAAAAATTAAAATTTAAACAAAATGTACAAAAAATGTACTTTAATCTTGTAGGCATGTTATTTACATTTAATATAAACTTTAAGATCTTTAATGTGACCTTGCGATGATAAATATACTAAAATGTGTTTGAAATACATTTATTTAATGTTAAATATACAAGTACATTTACATATTTATGTACATAATAAAAATTGCACTTTTATACACGTATACCAAACTTTTATAAAGTCTGCTAAACTGGAGCAACTAATTGTGTTCTTCACGTACTTTAATATTGCAGATGTAGTGCTGAAATCTAGCTAAATATATACTGAAGTGTATTATTGTACCAATATTATTCAAAGATCATAAAATCCTCAT
The DNA here is from genome assembly GCF_018831695.1 of Puntigrus tetrazona. Lineage (NCBI taxonomy): Eukaryota > Metazoa > Chordata > Actinopteri > Cypriniformes > Cyprinidae > Puntigrus > Puntigrus tetrazona. The sequence continues at coordinate 21,670,484 of NC_056700.1, forward strand.
TAATAATGATATTAAAACACAATATAGGCTTAATACTAATAAATGTGCATTGTGCAAAAATGGTACTTCAAATAATGTTTAATTACCAATATGCTAATAGATTTGTATTATACTGAGTATGAAATAAATGTATTTTAAATATATAACTTTTTTACTTGGGTAGTTATGTACTGTATGTCCAAACATGACTGGCATGACTCTTAAACAGTAATACAGATAAATGTAGTATACTGTTTTCTATTTTAATATATTTAACAATATATTTACTTTTCCTCCATCTACTGCTTTTCTCAACATCCAATGCCTTTCTCTCTACAGAGTTACATTCCTTCTTGCAGACTCTGCTGGACTTGCTTCAGAGGGCCGATGACTACATCAGAGATAAAGTCGATCTGACCTTCTTTACTCAGACTCTTCCTCAGTTGGTGGAGAACGTGTACAGCTCTGCTCATATACCACGAAGACGCAGAAATGCACTTGAAACAGGTAGAGCCATTAAAGCCATTTCCGCATTGTACCTGTACAGCCAATCAGATCAAGACGGATACAATGTTTTCCGAAATGAAGTAGCTTCTGTATAGATCTATATACATCATTGTTCGTATTGTTATGCCAAACAGCATATTATTCTCAAAGAACAGGTAGGCAGGCCAGCATTATTCCAGCACGTGGGCCCCCTGGTGGACGACTGGGAGAGCTACCTTACAGGCATTGCTGAAGATCTGGATCAACACAAAGAAGTAAAGAACTCACAGGAACTATCTGAGGAGCAACAGCTCTTCACACCGGTAAATTCACATTTTAGATGTTTTAGATGTGATGGAGCAGCATGCTAACTACATTTATGTTTAAAAGAACACTGTACTATTTTTGAAAACAGTGTTATTATCGAAATGCCCTAAAGTTGAACAGTTGAGTTTTAACGTTTTCAAATTCATTCAGCTAATCTCCTGGTCTGACGGAAGCGCTATCTTAGCATACGTCGTTGAATCTGATACGACCATTAGCAACCAGAGATGAGATATTTTCCTATTTAAAACTCGATTAGAGAGATTAGCGAGATGCTAATGGTCTAATCAGATTCAATGATCTATGCTAAGCTACAGCTAAAAGTACTATCGCCAGACCCGGAGATCGACTGAATGGATTCGAAAACAGTAAAACTCAACTGTTTAACTCGAGGGGAGTTGGAAAACGAGCCTATTTTATTTTTTTTTAAATGGCATGTTCCTTTTAAAGCAGACATTAGTTAACAGTGAATTAAAACCAATCAATTTTCAGGATGAGGACAGTGAAAAAGCACCTCTTCAGCAGCTCGACGGATCACTGCGATCCTCCATCGCTGCCCTGCGTTCCAAACTAGAGTCACTGCACATTCCTGTCATACCAGAATTGGACAATCAACTATTTCAGAGAGATTTTACCTTTCCCACCACTGGACAACAACAGCAGGATAATAGTGACAAATCTAGCGAGTCTGTACTGTCTGCTGACATTTGGACTGCTTTGATATATAAAGCTCTGAGAGGAAGCGGCACAGGAAGTGTCACAGGACGTCCGGTGGTGACAGCATCCTCTCGGGATGATATGGATACAACATCAAGATCTGAGGAACCTCCAACACAACCATTGAAACTCAAGAACCAGAAACAACTGGTCCCTACCCAGATGTCCCTGCTTCAGCAGCCCCTCTTCAAAAGTAAGACTTTTAATTAATTTTCTGCAATAACTGGATTGTTTTCACTTTTTATATTCAAAACATGTATACTTAAAAAAACCAAAAAAAACATGTAAAATACATGCTTCAGGCTGAATTAAAACCCTCTAATGGCCTATAAATAAAAGCTACATGGTTTAACATTTAAAAGCAGAAATTAGAAATTAGGACAATCAGAAATATTACTTTTATGTAAATAAAATAATTATAATAATTTGTATTAATAATATTAAGGATAGTTATCCATTATTTATTTAATAATAAAATAAGTTAAATACTAAATATATTAAAATATATTTTACAGTGCAGTTGCATTATTGAAATAGTATTGCCATAGTATTGCAGTATTGATGTCCAGACTAATAGTCCAGACTAATAATTAATAATTGTTTCAGAGCCCCTCTGGAGGAGAAAGAGAGATCAGCGCAAGCGACAGAAAAGAGGAACCAATGACAAAGGTACAGTTTCTATTTTTATTTTTATTTAGCATTTCTATTGATTGGGAATTGTTATGGAGGTTGTTTGTTAGATTTATTTTAAGGAATATGAGTTTTTATTATTTACTGTTTTTAAAGACTGTGTTGTAAGGCTTTATTCTTTGTGTTTTGTAGTTTGCTCAGGAGTAACTGAATCAGCTCAGCTGGTCAGTACCACCAAAGAAATGTACAACTGGATCCTGTCTGTTCCATCTAACAACATAAACATGATCTTCCAGGAGGTGAGTCTGTGTGTGTCCTAGAAGTAAAATAAGGTATTATAAATGCCTTCTACGTCCTTCACTTTTGATCAATTTAATACACCCGTGTTAAAAAATCTACACAGAAAATCTATAAATAAAATGTTTTAATTCTGTATTTACCTTTTTTGTTCCTGTTCATCATCTCAGGTGCTGGTTGACCTGAATTCTAAGAATGAACGTGGTTTGTATCAGTCACGCATCAAGGCCACTGTCGGTGGGCGACCTTTGACCTTTTACAGCTTGGTGGGTTTAGAGAATGAGGCGTTCTACCGCAGCATGCCACGCATCATTGCAGTCGCCATTGATGCTCTAAAAACATAAAACACACTCACGTACGCTGCTGAAATTATACTTGAGCTGGAATGGCATCCCCAACGTTGAACATTATTACATCTTAAGCTCTCTAATGTGACCTGCTGCTATGGAAATGATTGGATGGGACCTCACAGGACAGCGGACTCTTCTGGAGTTGATCACTACGTACTAAGACTGGACTGATGGTGACTGCTTGTCCACCCTGACTTAACTTATTTCACAGAGACAGAGGTTGATCCTCCTGTCTGAGCTGCAAACTGTACAGATATTATATTTGATGTTTGTTTTATATTTATTTGTATTTCTTTGTATTTTTTATATGGAAAATAAAGATGAAAACAATTTAATGGAGTAAAAGACTTAACTATATTTAAATAAATGTTGTCTTCCTGAGCCTGTCAGAAAGTATTTTTTTAATTTACTAATACATATATGTTGATATATTTTCAGTTTTTGGCCAAAAGAGAAAAACAAAAAATTACTATATAATTTAATACCGATAAAAAGTGAAATTAACACTTTGCAGTAGATTCCATTAGTTAAGGTTAGTTAATGTATTAACTAAATGAACGAACAACGAACAATACATTTATTACAATATTTATTTCCTAATGTAAGTTTTAATGATGATACAGTTGTTCACTGTTAATTCAGAGTACAATTATTTGTTAACACACTGTTGATTTTGATAATGCATTAGTAAATGTTGAAATTAAAGATTAATAAATACTAAAAAACTATTGTTAATCTGTTAATAATATTAAATTTAGTATGATTACAATTGTTAAGTTAAATTAAATTATTAAAAAGTCTTACTAAATTACTTTTACTAATATTATTTAATAAAATAATAAACCGGCATGACAAAGCGTTTTTGGTTTCAGTTTCTTTGCATCCCTAAATAAAGCACAATAGTCTAATAATAACTCTTCAATTATTACAACTGTTAAAAAGGCAGTTTAGTATATAGTATGAGCTACAATATATTTTTATAACTAAAACTGAGCAGTTCACTTTCAATTTAACTTTTAGCTTTTTTTCTCTCTATTCCTTCTTTTCAGCTTTTTGCTCCTTCCCTTTCTCTTCCTTTCTCTTTCTCCTTTTTTCCCATTCTAATCCTTAATTCCTGTTGTGTTTCTTAACCAGTTCTTTTCATTTCTACTCATATTTATCACAGCGCTACCGAGATGGGATAAATCACCTTATTTTAATGCACTTGCTATGGTCATGTCAGCTCATGGCAGCTGAACATCTCTGTCAGCAGGAAGCAGCGCTGCAGAACTCAGGGGGCATTTTTGTTGGCTCACATTTAATGTCTGAGGTGTTTTAGTATAGGCTACGGGAACTGAGCTAATTGTGCTGTTTCGCGACAGGTGTCCCTGCATTACCAACAAACGTCATTCTGATTCTTTATTTGGAGCTGATGACAATCTTCTGGGCTTCATAATAAGCACTAAAGATTCTGGAGGATCCTAAAGGAGCTGCGAAAAATGGCATGCTGCATCAGTACTCGATAGCTGACAGTTGCAGCTCATTGTCTTTTCCACCTTTAAAAAGCATTCTAAGTGGTTTATTCAGAGCAATGTAAATTCACTTTCAGTGCCAATCAACAATAGTTTCACAGGTTGAGCTGGTTATATAATCCTTTAGTGTGTTTCAGGACCGGTTTAGGCCCCCTATACTTATGACAGTATAGAAGCACGAGATGAGGTGGTGGATGCCAGAAGAACTGTCACAGAATTGATGCAAACAGCTGTTAATGTATTCTTATGTAACGAATGACAGGATTGGATGAACTAATTTCTCTCACTCTCTAGCTTGAAATTCTCAATTTCAGTGCAAGAATTCTATTCTATTCTATTCTATTCTATTCTATTCTATTCTATTCTATTCAAATGGAATTATCTGGAAGAAATTTGTATTAATAAACCCTGCATCTCTGATCCTCAAACAAACAACTAGTCTTGAATCCATCGTTCCAAAATTCCAAAGCGTTAAAAATAAACCCCAACACTGAGTGGTGAAGGATTGTAATGGTACAGGCTGGCAACACACGATATTTCTGAACTCTCTGTCTATGATCAGATGTTATGATCCCTTGTTACTTTTTACTCAGACAGCTTGACACATTAAATCAATAGTTTAATCAAAGCATCCATAAATCAACCACCATCATGCATACATTGGTTTGTCTGCCTGTCTGTTTTTAGATTTACTTATTTGCTTGTTTTAACTGTTCATTCACACAAGACCAGCTTAGGCAACAGTATCTATTTTCAGCTCATATGCTTGAAATTGCTGAAGTTTTGTAAAATATAATTTTGAGGGACTTACTTTTTAGAACAGTTTGAAAAAACATTCAAAGCTAAAAAAAACCTTTTTGTCAAATAGTGTATGGTTGAACGACTCATTCATAAAGACAGTTACTGTATGAATATTTTTTTCATTAAATCTGTGTTTTTGACAAATCAGCTGAGCGAATGTTTAAATGTCTTGTACAAAACCATTTTATTTCCCTAAAACCTACATTTTTGAAAAGGGCAAGTATACAAGTTTCTCATTTGGTGTATCTCCAAGACATCTTAAAACATAGCTGACTAACTGCAGCTGTTATAAATTTATGCGTCAGAGATGCCAATAGGTTTAAAATAATACACTAGAGGATGCGATCCCCATTAGTACAGCTCAAAGATCACACTCTATAAAACAAGCATGAAATCTTCACTAAAAATCTCAAGATTGAAAGCAAATTCAACTTCTCAATTTGTAAATGAAGGAATTTATGGTGTTATGACCCTCTTTGTCTCCCCAGACGACAATCGTTAGACAGAGATGAACATATGACAGCTGATGACACACGTCCTTCCACAAATCATGCCCGGGACACCATCTGTGCACTGACTTGTGGGAAATACTGTAACCTTATCTTTCTGCTTTACATCAGAGAGAGAAACAGATAGAGAGAATATAACCAGTTCCTGTGACCTCGCTTTGAGGTCTTCGATGAGTGTGTGTGTGCATGTGTGTATAGTGACAGCTGACAATGTGAGGAACTGTATGGGTACAGACTGTGTGGGCATTCTGAAAATAACAATGAGGATTCTGGTTTGGAACCACACCTATTTTTCCCATAACCCTTCCCATTCCAAAACAACTGTGCCCCCCATCCCTAACACACACACACACTGACCAGGTGCTGGACAGCCTTTCTTCACTAATGCTGCTCTGAGGATATTAAACATGTATCTAATCAACTCTACAAAAACCATCTGGTTATGGAAGCTTCTATCACTTTTATTCTCAGGTAATACTACATGTTTTGAGTTGTGAAGGTTTGTGATGCACGTGGATTATATGCTATATTCAGTGGGTTTATTCTAAATCTTTTTTTTTACAAATCCAGCTAATGAGTTAACTAATTCAGTACATGCAGACCATCATAATATGTTATAGAAAGAATATCTGGCACACACATCCTTTATGGCACCAGTGGACTTTACATGTTCTCACTTTGTCTTTATGAAGTGTTAAAGTTAGGTGTGTGTGTGTGTTGGCATGCTAAACTTTCAAACAGGGTGTTAAATAGGGTGTTAAATCCTTGTTGATCTGCACAAGTATTACATATAGTAAAAGCTTGCCTTGCCTATAAACATACAAAAAAGAAATTATATATATATATATATATATATATATATATATATATATATATATATATATATATTTTGGAAAAACAAATAAACAAATATTTGATTAAATCTGGAAACAAGACAAAAAAAAAACATTTAAAATTGTAACTTTTTCTAAATGTTTTCCTTATTAAAATAAAAATTAAATGAATTTTTTTTTATTTTGTATTAATTTTTTTCAGAGTAAAGGTACAATAATTTTTTTTTGATGAATAATAGAGCGAAGAATTGTATTGACATTGTATGCTGTGTGTTTTAGATGCGGTCTGTAATCTAGAAGGATCTCTACACAGAGATCTAATGGTGGGATACAACAAGAACATACGGCCTATGGAAAACCTTGGTGACATCATCGATGTGAAGATCAAGATGACCCTCACAAACCTCATTTCTCTGGTAAAGCTCTGCAAAATAAAAGTGTGCGTAATCTGTAACTCTATGGTTTATCAACCTTTCTTCACGTTCAGAAGGAGAAAGAAGAGACCCTCACCACTTGTGTTTGGATTGAGATGGTAGGGACAATCCCATCCGTGTATATGCACAGTATAAACAGTGATTTCAGACTAAAATATTTTTCTTTCTTTCTCTCTCTCTTTCCAGAAATGGCATGATTATCGACTCCGCTGGGCTAACAGGACAGGGTTTGAGGTCTATGAGAACATCACACGCATGCGTCTTCCCTCTAAAGCAATCTGGCTGCCCGACATCGGCCTGGAGAACAAGTGAGAGACTTAATTATTAATGGATTTAATTATGCAGATTATCCAACAAAAAGTAGCAATACAAATCCTTCCAACTGGCATCTTCAACTTTTTTTGTAATTTATAGTATAGAAAATAACTAGCTTCAAATTGGTAAAAGAGTGTTTTAGTCCATCCGATGTGACCTGTTAAATACTTTTGTGTGTTTGTGAAGTGTGGACGGGCGTTTTGAGGTGGCTCTCTACACCAACGCCCTGATAGATCCTGACGGTAGCGTGGTCTGGTTGCCTCCTGCCATCTACCAAAGCTCCTGTGCAATAAAAGTCAACTATTTCCCTTTTGACTGGCAGAACTGCAGCATGGTGTTCAGGTACGGCTGAGCTGCCTGTCTTCACGGTGTTGACTGGTGGAAAACGCGGAAATAGGACGAGTAGCTTTATTCTGGCTTTCACTCTGATTGCTTTGGCAGGTCAGAGACGTACAATGCCAATGAAATTAAACTGATGCTGTCAGACGAAGACAACATCACCATGGAGTGGATTGAGATTGATCCAGAAGCTTTTACTGGTACTAAACGTACAGTAGCACATTATTATTATTATTCACTAAAAGAGAAAAATATAGTTGTTGGGTTATAAAACCCAAAACTGCTGTAAAACCGGTAAAGTCCTGTAAATCAAAACACAATGTAAACATTAACTAAAATTACAGTCAACTTGATAAACACCGGATCACAAAATGTAACTAGCCTATTTTATCATATAGTTCTTTATGTAAAGTAGGATATACTTGTGTAGAGCGATATATATATGTAATATAGCATATCTCGTTATCTAGTTTGATTACTAGAGTATTATCAGAAAAAAGGATAGTTACATGATGGTCCATGCTGTTAAGATTATTATATATTAAATATTAAGATTTAATTAACATCATCATCTTCTGTAAAACTGCTTTAACACAATACTGTGATAGTGCTATATAAATTTTACTTGACTGTTTTACCATAAATTCAGTAAATATATAATTACACATATCTGTGCATATGCATTTGCTGCTGCCCTAAAGCAATTTCAAGGGGGAAAAAAGACATATAGAGGTTTTTATACATTTATGGGGTGTTTTAGGTGGACGCTAAGGTTCTCAGGGTGAAAATTTATCGTACATTGCAAACAAATACGATTAGTCTACTTAGAAACGTGAAATCACATTTTAACTTCCCCATATCAATTCTGGATATCATTTCTTCTCAATTTCTTCACCAAATGATCCCTAATTTCGAGGATGAGTACAGAAAACGTGTCTCAGCAAACACCACTAATAATCATAATGTTCATTAACATGCAATATTATTCTGTGCCCTGATTGGTCAGAGAATGGGGAATGGATTATTAAGCACCGCCCTGCGAAGAAGGTCTTGAACAAGCGATACAGCCCAGATGATTTGGAGTACCAGGAGATCATCTTCTTCCTCATCATCCAGAGGAAACCGCTGTTCTACATCATCAATATCATCGTGCCCTGTGTCCTCTTCTCATCCCTTGTGCTGCTCGTCTACTTCCTGCCGGCCAAAGGTCAGACTCCATAGCAAATGCTAAAATATTTTGCATGGCTGATGACCAATAGACTTGCTATATTAGTGTTATTAGTGGGATTTTTGAAGGACATAAACAAGAATGTAGCTAGTAATGGGAGAAACTTGTGAATAAATATCTTTATCAATGAAAGACATGACCTTTTATTGCATCAGTTTGCATCAAGATAATCAAAATTAATTGAATTAGTAACATTTGCATTAAGAGAATCACTTTAACCTGTCATTTAGTTCGTTTCTGATCAGTGTGTTTGTGCTTAGTATATTGAACTAATTGCTTGTTTTTAACAGCTGGAGGGCAGAAATGTACAATGACCATTGCGAACCTACTTGGTCAGACTGTCTTCCTGTTCCTTATTGCCAAGAAAGTGCCAGAAACTTCCCAAGCTGTTCCTCTCATCGGAAAGTGGGTGTTTGCTTTTATTGAGTCATTACAATTTTCATCCGTTTCTGATAAACTTGTATTTAATGTGTGCAACATGAGAGAAAACAGCTTACCCACATTTTCTTTTGGCAGGTATCTGATGTTTGTGATGTCTGTGACAACAATAACTGTGATGAACTGTGTAGTGGTGTTGAACGTTTCTCTGCGAACTCCAAACACACATCCCATGAGTAACACCATCAGAAAGGTAAGACTGGACTATCTAACCATTTTTCCCTTTTTTTTTGTCCAATCGATTACAACATAAGGAAAAAGTTATTATATAATCACTTTTCTCTCAATTGTTGGCATACTCAGGTCTTGTTGAACATCCTTCCCCGTCTGCTGAGGATGACGATGCAGCGCTGGACACCTGAGCAGGAGGAAGGGGATTTTAAAATGTTTGCCCTGGGCAACGGCACGCCGCTTCGATGCAGGAGACGAAGCTCTTTGGGATTAATAGCTAAGGCAGATGAATACATGTTCAGAACAGCACGCTCAGAGCTGATGTTCAGTCGACTGAAGGAGAGAAAGGGGATGCTGAAGAACACACTAGAGAAAATACGTGAGTTAAATTAAAATATAAAAGTTTGGGGTTGGCAAGTTTAATTTAATTTAGTTATTTTGGAAATAAATTAATATTTTTATTCAGAAAGATTGCATTACACTGATCAAAAGTTTAAAAACATTTATTTACATTATATTACATAAGTAAACGCTCTTATTTTGAACACTCTTATTATCACAATAGTGACCCTCTCTGTGAAATCCAGGCTGAAGTATCAAAACCTAATTAAAATTAGGTTAATTAATAATTAATTTCATTATGATTTAAATCTCTGTGTCAGTGTTAAAGATATCAAGATTACATTTTCAAAGATTTTTTTACCTCATGATGGATGATTTTATGTAGAAAATAGTAAATCACCAAAAAAAAGGACTTTAGCTGGGTTTTAGCCAGGGTCACAAATGTTATCTATATATTTTTCCTTTTTTATTTGTGATACAGCATAAAAGACTTCTGTGAAAAAAAAAAAAAAAAAAAAAATATATATATATATATATATATATATATATATATATATATATATATATATATATATATATACACATATACATATATTAAGAAAAACTTAATAACAAATAACAAGACAAAAATGTATCTTCATTCTTAGAGTTATAAATTGCACAAGAGAGGTTTATCTTTAATGTTAGAGTTGTTGTTTTTTTTCTCTCACACCATAATGACACTTTAATTTGTCAAACAATATTTGTTTTTAGATAATATTTTTAGATAATATTAATAAACAAAAATGGCATGTTTCATGATAAATACACTAAATAATTTTTTGAAGAATGTGCTTTTTGTCCTTAAATTTGCTCTTTTGTGGTCTGACCTCAGAAAACGGTCTGGGAGGGAACACAGCGCAGGATCTGGAATTCAGTTTGGCTTCAGCGTCACCAGAAGTGCAGCAGTGTGTGTCTTCCTGTAAACACATTGCAGAAAGCGCCAAGCACCAAAATGACTTTCAAAGCGTGAGTGACCGTTCCAGAATTCTCCAAACATGGCTGAATGTGTCTCTCATTTACACAAGAACAGTAGATGTTTGTGTTAGGGTTTAACCTCCCAATCCCAGGAAAACTGATGTTGACGTCTGAATTCCAATCATCCTTTCTTTCGCTCTGCAGGAAAATGAAGAATGGTTTCTGGTTGCCAGGGTGATTGACAGGATGTGCTTTATCGTCATGGCGCTGTTGTTTATACTGGGCACAATCGCAATCTTCCTGATGGGACATTTTAACCAGGCACCAACCCAGCCATTTCCTGGAGACCCTAAAAAGTACCTGCCTGAAATCTCACCTGGAGACATCACAGGCTGAACCCAAGTTTAAAACCAAATGGCAGACTCAGAGAAACCTCCAGCAGACGTCTGGAGGACTTTGTTGAAGATGTTCTGGAGACTAAAAGCCATCAGATTGTTCTATACTATGGCAAAGGAGCTCTCAGCACTTCAGTTTAGTAGTGCTACAGGCCATCTAAAGTGATCAAAGATCTCCAGAGAAGAGAGTTGATTGGATATGAAGCCATTTGAGACTGGCTTCGTTGAGCTTTGATGAGATGTTGATGATTATGAAGGTCATGCTATCTGCTTGTCAATTCCTTTATCAGCTTTCATTTTGTGTGGTGATTTGTTAATGCTTTGCTCAAAATAAAAAAAACTAACCTTCTCTCAGATTTAAATGATGATCTTCTGCATGAAATCATGTGAATTGTTTCAGGTTGGGTAATATCACTCTTCTACCCCCCACTAACTTGAGGAGGATCTTAATTACATGGCCGACTGCTGCTTTTCTGTCTGACAAAGACCAGATCCGGGAAGGAGAGAGAAGGGCAGGAGGGGGGTGTTTGGTGTAAGAGTAGCATTACAACTACTAACACAGTATTTGAAGCTAGCGTGGAAGCTGTTTCTCAGTAAAGGACACCACTGCACCTGTCCAGCAGCTCCTAACAACTCAGGACCTCTAATGGTAAGAGATGTTCTTACACTGTTATTGTGTCTATTTAGCTGCTGAAGTATTACGGTTAAGGTCTTAAAGGGATAGTTTGCCCCCAAAATTCTGTCAATTTTCATTCACCTCCAAGTTGTTGCAAACTCTCCTTTTGATTACGAAAAAAGATATTTTGAAGGATAATGGTAACATCATTGACATCAAATGTATTTTTTCCATATTATGCATTTGGATTCCAACATTCTTCAAATTGTCTTCTTTTGTGATTAAAATAAACAAGAAACTGATACAGGTTTAGAATAACATGAAGGCGAGTAAATGATGAACAAATTTTCATTTTTCAAAATAATCATTAATCATTAATAATCAAATAATCATTAAATAAATATTATTCTTACATAAAGGTTAAATCTTTTGAATAATGTTTGTACTAATAATTTCTGTATCTGTTTATATTATTGTTTTCATTTTAATGGACATAAAGCATAAATACATTGTTATATGATGTATATTGTTATATTATGGTTATGAAGAGCTTTTTACAAAGAGACATAGTTTTAAAACTTATATTAAAAAAAACTTAAAACATATTACAGTCAATCTGATATTAGTGGCATTTTTGATTATGATATGATAGGAAAATAAACAATTTGCAGATAATATTCATAGTGTTAGATTTGTTAGAAAGCAACAGTAGAATGGCTCATGTTTTAGTAAATTCACATCTGGTCTGCATTCCTACCTCTCCCTTTATCGTTTCTAATGAAATGTGTTGAACATATAAGTTTACACTTTTAGTGACATTTGACAAAAATGTGCTTTGACTTTCATATCGCTTTTACCTCCCGTGTTTTCCCTCTCAATCAGGCCTCCCCGTCTGTGACCGCTCAGCCTCTTCCGTTTGGACTGGAAAGAGAGAAACACATCGACATGCTCTTCAGAGCTTTCCACAGACAGGTTAGACCTACCGAAGACGTACAGGACCTCACTCCCGCGGATGCAGGCAGGACAAGAGGACAGGATGGAGGAGCTGGATGGAAAGAGAAAGACTGTGAAAGACTGGGAAAACTGTCTGTTCTGAGACCAGTCACAAGACTTCATATTACTACCAGACCGGAACTACAAGGTGAATAAAACTTCTTATTGTGTTGAAAATAATAACCTTTAAAGGTGATGCTTAACTTTAAGGTGAAACAGAAAACTATTCAAAAGACAAAGAATTGCTTTGAAAAGAAAATGTAGAAATGATTAAAATAATGAAATTTATTTATTTACTTTTTCAAATAAATTTATATTTATATTTATCAAGGATGTCAACACTATCAGTAAAAAATGTTTTATTATATATGTATTTATTTTTATAAATTATAAAAATTATATAATTGTATACATTTTAGAAATTATATATATATATATATATATATATATATATATATATATATTTTTTTTTTTTTTTTTTTTTTTTCATATTTTTATTTAAATAAAGAATAATAATAGAACCGTTAAAAAAAGCAGTAAGCAGCACAATTGTTTTTAATATTGATTATAATAGGGCACAAAATCAACATATTATAATGGTGAATAATTTATAAATTATTAAATAAAATAAATTATTATTATATTATACAAATAAATTACATCATATTTTTTGGCGTTATCTTTAAAGGTGTATTAAGGATGATTAATGGAATAGTCTTGAGTTTTCAGATACATTATATTATTTCTTGTGTAAATATAAAAAGGTTTATATTTCTGTGACATATCAGGTCCTCAGTGTGTAGCCCGGAGAACATACAGCATTTCCACAGAAAGCAGTGATCAGCTCTTTGTGGCAGTGGAAGGTGAATATAAGAGTGTCGTTCTGTAAATGGTCACATTGTGAATCAGTCTTTAAGATGATTAAACTACATGTCAAAGCCACCAAAGCAGCCACATTTAAACTTTGAACACACCACAAAACCTCTTTTTGTGTTCCTGCCTCTGTTAGAGAGCTCATGCATGTGTATGCAGTGCTGTGGTCCAGCTCGATCCTGTTCACTACAAGGCTTTGATAAGGACGCAGAGTGTGTCTTTCTGTTTGAGAGGCCCCTGAGAGCGGAGATGTGCTGGCTCGGCTGCTGCCTGATGGAAATAAGGGCCTATACACCAGAGAGAGATCTTATTGGGACAGTTCACCAAAGGTAGACATCAGTCTCATGCAGCTAGAATATTAATCCACAATGCAAGAATCATGATATTTAAAGAGCTTGAATATACAGATGCAAAGATCCCAGTGTTCTAACAAAATACCAGCACACTTGTTTGTATTCATTGTGATTGAGTCACTGAGATTTTATTAATAATTTGAAAAAGTTTTTACTTTTTTACCACTTTTTTTACTTTTACTTTACTTTTTTTCTTTTTAATTTAATTTTAAAATGTGCCATATTAAATGTAAGTTTTAGTTCTTTGTTTTTGTTATGTTTATTAGTGTTTGTTTACCTGGAAAATATTATTTTTACTTTCAGTAATTTTACTATATCAAGTTAGTTGAATATGTAAAATGTTAACTTGGGAATGTTGCTTTTAGCTGCAATACATTTATATTAACATGCAAAAAAAAAAAAAAAAAAAAAAATATATATATATATATATATATATATATATTTTTTTTTCATTATTATTATATTTTTTATATATAAAAAATTATCATGATTTTATGTTTTCATTTCATTTTTTCATTTTTAAAAGTTTTAATACTTTTGTTGTAAGTTTTTGTAATTTTTATTTAATTTTGTTTTTAAACATGTCTAAATAGGTTTTATTAATTGTTATTTCGGTTTTAGTTTTACTCATACCAAGTTAAACTAAATTAAAATAAGAAAGGTTGGCTTGGGACCTAGTTCAAATAAAATAATGTCATATATTTAAATTTATATTTAAATGCAAATTTTTCATAAAATGTTTTGCAAATGTTTTAGTTTTGTCATTTTTGACTTTTTGTTTATTTGATGCATGATTTGTTTAACACAGTACCAGTTAGCTTAAAGGAGTTCACATTTCAAGGTTTTTTTTGTTCCTTCCTCCAACAAGAACTATCAGTTAGAAAAGCTGAGATGCAAGCAGTTAGCGAGCATCGTTGGATCATCAGTATGAAATTAGAGGTAGAGTTGAGTGTCATCATCATAGCAGTGATATGAAAAGCCATGTTTTAAAATGACAGACCCTAGTGATGCCATGTAGATAGAGAGGGGAAGTGGTCCAAAAACTGAGCCCTGAGGCACTCCAGTAGTTAGATGCTGTGACTCGGACCTCACATCTCCAAGATATCTTGAAGGACCTATCTTTGAGGTAAGACTCAAACCATTGGATTATGGTCCTGAGATGTTATTTGTAGAGTTGACAGGAGGATCTGGTGGTTAACTGTGTCAAAAGCAACTAAGTTTAGTTTAACGTTAACATTTTTTTTTCAAGAAACAACATTTTCATTCAATTTTAGTTAGTTTTGCTGTATAATAGATCTGGTCAAATCAAATTAGATGTTGTCTAATGGATTAATCTCCTGTACCACAAATCTATTATGAAGACAAGACCATCCACATGATGCCAACTATTCTGTCAGATAAAGTCACCATTGTGTATTTACTAACTGCGACAGACAAAAAACCCTCCAGTAATCTCTCTCAGATTGAATAGGGAGTGATGTGGTGAACTTTCTGAGATGAAACCATCAACATGACCTCCTTCTCAGGACAGCTATGAACAAAGACCATGCCATGTTTGTTTGTTGTCACACACCAAGCCTTTCAGCATCAGGTCATATCAGGCTAACATAATATCAGTCACACACGAAAGAACATTCTCTAGGCTCAGAGAAAACTCTTCTTATGCAATCTGCAAAAGACTGTGTATAAGCCCTGAGGTGTTTATCAGGTGGAGCATGTTCACGCCGTATTTCGAGGTCTGCGACTCTGAGGGCATCTCGGCCGTGAGGATCCAGGGCTCCTGCTGCAACACTCGCTGCCTCTCTGAGCAGGAGCTGCAGGTCAGAAACCCTCCAGCAGGCCATTTGTGTCAGCCACCTTTTACATGCAGTTCTAATTATACTCTGTTCTAATTATTGTCATGTATTGGGGGCATCAGCTGGTTTCCAGTATCGGTGAGAGTATTGGGCGCATATGGAAAAGGTGGCCTGGATATAATGAGGATTGTAACATGGATCATGAGTATTTTGGACTGGACGGTAAGATTAATATACACATTCATATCAAGTGGTTTACAACAAATAAACAATGAGTGACCTATCTGTACACACACACACATATACATAATTTTTTAAATAAAAATATGAAATACATTAGAATTTTTTTTTTCTAACACATTCTTAATTTTTACTGTACTTTTTTGATCAATGTAATGCGCCATTACCAAACAAATTTTCATTCATTCTAAAAATAATAATAAAGTATTATAAAAATAATGTAAAACATTTAAATTAAGCAAAAAAAAAAAAAAAAAAAAGCATGACAGTAAAAATTTAGGTACATTTTTACTGTCATACATACCTAACTTGTCAAAACGGTCTCATTTTAAAACCAACTATAAAGACCAGCATTCCTAGTCTGCTTATAGCCCAAATAATTGTATATCCTTATAAAACTGTAGTGTGGCTATTAAAAACAAATCTTTCTCTCAGTGCCTAAAGGAATGAATTTGAACACAAAAGTGCTGTTACTAGCCGCTGCCTTCCTGTTGGTAAGTTGTCAACCACACACAGATGCTATTTTATTCATATGTACCTGATTTATTGTTTATCTCTTTTGCAGAATCACATGTTTTTTGAGATGAGCTAAATGAAAATGCTCTCATCAGCTCTGAAGTGAAGTGTGAGCCCAACAATGTAGAATTATGGTGACTCATAATATGTTTCTATGACAACTGCTGGAAATGTATAGATGGTTGATGCTTTTCTGAGCTAATTGCATCTGAACTTACTGTTTGACAAATATCTAAGGCCAACATGAAAACTAACTTTTTTCTATTACATGCCTTCTAATTCATACAATTATAGCAACTAAAAGGCATTTTAGGATCATCCAAAAAATCCACCTTCAGGTCAGAGTGCACCGATTTTACTAAATAAACAAAAATAACTTTGACGCGCCAATAAAAACCAGTTTTGTTTTTAAAACCAAGCATTTAAATATAATTTTTCTAACAAGTTATTGTTATCTGATATTTATGGTTACTTTGCAAGTACTGTACTACTTTTTTTTTTTATTTATTCTCAATCTGTGTGGCGTTTCTGAATATTATTTTGCCAGTCTTTACAGGGTTAAATGTTCCACGCACCCTTTTGTAATACAAAATGCTTACAAATATGCCTATATTTCTGCATGTAATAAAGATTGAGTAAATTGTGTTTGTTGGTTTGTTCATACTTTAAATACAATCGAATCTAGTATCACTTCTTTACTACTTCATATGAATATACTCTCTTCATAGTAGAGACTTCTGAGTCTGGAATAACTTCACAGATTTAAATTTAGGCTAAAAAGGCCCTGTTCCGGTTCCCATTTAGCGACACGACTGTAGATCTTGCATTAACAGGGCCGTACATGTAATTATCATTCTTTAAATGGAACAAGACTGAAATACCACCAACAACAACAGATTCACACCACAGCTGAAAATTAGCAGCAGATGCATAATCGACATTTATTGCTATGATCAATCGTAATTAAAAACCTTTCCTTTCCACTTTTTTAAGTACCTCGAATACAGCTGTCCAGCACCAGCACTGAATTTCAGGCAGTATGAAGTAGGTGTTGATACGCAGCCCCGTTAACAGATCAGTGTTTGTTAGTTATTCGAGCGGTTTCTAAAACAGGGCTTGGAGTCCTACGAGTCGCGTCTCCAGTGCGGTCTCCTCCAGCGGAGTGCCAGGATGTGGAGCGCTCTTGAGATTCAGTGATTTGCCGGAGGCGAAGGCCAGGCACAGTGAAATCAGGCAGCGTGGTACCCATCCCTGACAGGGCACTGTCCTTTGGGTTTACACTCTCTCAGCTCAGGAGAAATAAAAAGTTTGCCATTATAGAGCTCTCCGAATACGTTTAGAAATATAATTTTTTTTTTGTACAACAGTTCTATTTTAAAACAACTCAACACTGTAGCTAAAATACTGCACTATAGTAAAATATCCCCATCAACCTGCAACCTCATTGGTAAATAATGTGACCTAAGTGAATCGTGTCTTCCTCCTCACGAGGCTGTGTTACTCAGATGATGATTCAGTTAAATGCGACTGTACTAAACAAGGGCATGTTGTTTTTCTTCTTGGAAAACGGTGGCAGTTCCCAGCCATTAGTTCATGTCACGGTGGCTGAACTATGTGGTCCCGCTGTGTCCCTCTGAGAGCTCCAGCTAATGACTGAATGGAAAACATTCGTTCACATGTTGACGATTTGGTTTCTTCTTCTTCTTCTTCGGTGAGAGTTTTCAGGTGATGTGGCGTTTGGATGATTATAAAAACAGAAGCCGCAAGTCTTCAAGAGTAAAAATGTTTCATGCTGACCCTTTTCACGACGTCCCGTTCGTTTTTCTATTAAAAACAGATCGCTTCCTCGGAAACGTCCGTTTCGCCGAGAATGGTGTCTTGATAATCTAGATGGAGAGGAAAAAAACCATTGATGAACATGCTGAGAATTCATCTAAATGTATATCTAGTAATGAGCTCTGTGCAGGTTCAGTGTGAGTGATTGTGTGTCGCTCTTGAGTTTATACCCGTCACACGCTCTTCAGGTGAAAAACTAGCGGCCTCCGCTTGCATTCACAAGACCATGGAAATCCTCCCAAGCTCTGGAAGATCACACACAACATATGTACATTAATATCGTCCACTACAAATAAAAACAATAAGAACGAGGAGGAAAAACTAATACTAATGGACAATTCTATTCTCAAGTAAATGGATACACAATACTCACATTAATAAATTAGTCATTATATATTTTTTTGAATTTAGTTAAATATTTGTAAAAATTTAGTAACACTGTAATATTCCTTCAAAGCTGATGCACTTTACCTCATATATATATATATATATATATATATATATATATATATATATATATATATATATATATATATATATATATATATATATATATATACACACACGTAAATATATGCTTCTTTCAATTATTCCCCAAAAAACCAAGGCTGCATTTATTTGATTAAAAAACAACTATATTGTAAGAATTATTCTTTAAAATGTAATAAATTCCTTTGTTTTCAGCAGAGGTTTCAGCATCATTACTTCAGTGTCTCATGATCCTTCAGAAATCATTCTAATATGCCGATTTGCTTCTCATTTATTATTATCATCAATGTTGAAGACAGTTGTGTTGCATAATGTTTTTGTTGAAGCCATGCTACGTTTTTTTTATTCCAGTATTCCTTGACGAATAAACGGTTCAAATGAAAAGAACTTATTTAAAATAGAATCTTCTGTAACATTATAAATGAAACATTTTTTGGACCATCTTCACTGATTAAAAAAGTCGTTCAAATCTAACTGTCCCCAAACTTCTAAAAGGTATTAGACATACACACATAAATAACTGAGTGTGTTGCGTTACTCACTTGATGCTATCGGTGTGTGTTTTATACTCCATAATGGTATTAGGAGGCAGGTTGAGGACTCTGCGTAACGTGTCTCTAATGCGAGCAGTGGTGGCCTGGTCACTGGCCGTCTTATTCCAGATAGAAATGATATCCTCCTTCGAACAAAAGCACATTTTTTATTGCAATACAGAAAAAGCTACTATAACAGCTCCACCCATGAACACGAAATGAGCCGTCAATTTTCTGTATGCAACTAATTTTTATTAGCACGTTTTTAAAAAGAAACAAACTATACTGCAGTACCTGGAAGCGAACAGAAACCACAGCCCCACAGATCTCCTCGCCCACCATGAACTGCTCGCCCAGCATCGCCAAGATCAGATTCTCCCAGCAGCGTGACGCCAGGCCTTTCCGAAGCCGGATGATCCATTTGCCTCCACTCTTATTAGCATCATCCTACAAACGCAACACGATCCAAATTCTATAATCTGTCATTAGGAGAAGAAGCACACGTGCATGTGAACTAACAACCCTCACCTCCCACATGGGTTTGATTCCTTCCTTAAACAGGTGGAAATCGCTGTGACCAGTCAGATCACCCGGTCGGATCATGTGACTATAAAAACGCCAGAACTGCTCCACCTACAAACACAGGCAGGGCAGCTGTTGAACTGTCAATCACGCGGTCACGTGACCTGCAGTAATGCAGTCTAACTTCATGCTTGAACCTTCGTTACTCGAGTCTGAGTAAATATGTGCGTCCGCAGGGTTACCGAAGCAAAGCTGCCGATCTGTTTGATGTTCTGTTCGTAGCTCTGTGTGCTGGCTGGCCGTCCTGGTGTACGGCGAGAATACCAGAACGTGTAGTTGTACTGAAGAGGGTGCTCACCGGCCCCCGGGACCACCGCCTGAAGATGTGGAGCAGCTCGCAGTTATACTGAACAGCCTATTATAATTTACACATGATTTCTTTTGGCCCGTTTATTCATCGGTCTATACCTTTCTCTTGGTAGTGTTCGAGTCGTTCTCCTCTTCGTCATTTTTTTCCTTCTCCCCGTCTTTCGGTGAGCTGTTGTCCTGGTCGTGATCTCCGCTGTCGTCATCTTTCAGGCTTAAAAAGACAAGACTGTCAATTAGACACATCCACAGTATGATATTTTTATCACTTTGGCTTCACTCGGGAAATAACTGCAGTGGCAATTATATAAAACACACTAAAAATATGGTCAATGTTTTGTATGATCCACACGAATATATTTTTAAATGCAACTCATTTCAGTGATGACAAAGCTGAATTTTTAGCAGTCGTTACTTTAGTCTTCAGTGTCATACAATCCTTCAGAAATCACTCTAATACACTGCTAAACATTTCTTAATATGTTGAAATGGTTATGTTAAAACTGTTTTTGCTCTTCAACTGAAGGCTAAAGACTTCCATCACAGGAATAAAATACATTCAAATAGAAACCCATTATTTTAAACTGACATAATAGTTACTGTTTGCACTGTATTTCATCAAATAGCCTAAATGCAGCTTTGGTGAGCTTCAGAGATGCTGTTCAAAACACTGACTTATCTTAATTATTTGACAGGTTGTATATGTACATTATTTACTAACCAATTACCACTGTACATGAAAAACAGTAACAGTGCATTTAGCGTGCATACGTGGTGTAATATTATACAGTACATTCAATTTATAGAAAAGCATATTCCTAGATTAGATAATGCAAGCAGCTTTTCAACCATCCCAGTACTTTTTGTAAAGGTAACGAAATGTCAGGGGATCATTAAGTCATTATATTGTTATAAAACTCGACTTTATAAGAGAAAAGTCAGAGGCCTGTCCGAGTTTGCAGAAACAGACTGCACTACCTTATTTGACCCTGCGCTTAATGGTCACGAGAAGTTTGCAAACATAAAGCACGCTGCTTACGTAATACACGATTATATACAGCGCTTTCGTTTTCACGTGCCATGTATAGTAGTGTGTTTCGCTTCTGCACAGCCCCTCGCGTGTTTATTACCAGCCTACACCGCCACATGTCACTCGAGCAGACTGCAGAGAAGAGTTGGAGCCGGGGTCGCGGAGCACCTGCCCCCGCTGCTCACACACGCGTTCCCGGTGATCCGTCCTCGGCCTGGAGGCCCTGCGCGTGCAGAACCGGCTCTAGAATCGGTCGTCTGCATGCTGCATTAACCGCACGCATTAAAACACAATCCATCACAAAACCCTAGGAGTCCAATCGCGCAACTAAACATGGTGACCTCCCAGCTCATGCCAAGGCTTGTAGACACACCTCTTTTCCTCCCCCTCTTTTCTGTCTCTCCTGAGTTCTAGGGACGCTTGAAAAGCATGCATTTGCATTCACGCACGACTAATCCCCGCTAACGTGCAGCGTCGTTGCGATTACTCACGCGTCAAATTTGTTGTTCATTATTTTCTAGGTGAGTGTCTGTATCCGCTCTCGCGCCGACGGCAGCCCCGTCAATTCCGCAGCAACGGCGGCGCGCGCTAGTGGTGGGGCGGGAGCGCGCGTCTCACCGTTGTGGGTGACGCGCACGCTGTACACTTGGTGGATATACTGTATGTGTTTTGTACAGTAAATATTATACTGTAATAATATTATACAGTAAATATATATACTGTAAATATTTTGGACAGTTTTGGAAATAAGAGTGAAAAATGAAAGTGATAATACTTTAATAATGGATAACTAAATAATGAAAAAGTTTGCTTTTTATATGTAAACATATATTTTTTCAAAAATCACATTTATTATGTTAGCAAGTTTTTTAGTGTCTTGTTTAAGTCACTGGGAAATAGTGTTGTCATATAATTTCATACAAAATAAATTTGTGTACATAATATGTATGTAATGTGTCTATTTTTATGTATATATTTATATATTATATAAATGTATTTTTATAATAATGAATTTATTATATATTTATTATATATGTATATATATATAATCTAAATTTAATATAAAAATATGTAAATCATTTTTAAATATATACTGTATGTGTGTGTATTCATATATGCACATAATATACATAGTACACACATATATTATGTAAACTTTTGGATGAGATTAATTGCGATTAATCTTTTGACAGCACAAAAAAATATTTTTAATTAAGATCGAATATAAATAATCGTTCATTGAAAAAAGTTGTACACACATCTCAGTTATGAGTGTAAAACAATTCAAAATGTTTTAAGAATGTTTTGCAATGCATTCAAACAAAGTAGGATTCAAGTATTTAAATTCAAAATAATTTAATGCATATTCCTACACACAGACACACACAAGGGAGGAAAGGGTCACAGCAGTGAATTTGCTTTACATAACAAGTCATTGTGTGGCGGCACTAGGCACTGGATCAGGGTGGGCAGTGACGCTACAAGTTCGTCACTAGTGCAGCACTAACAGGCCTGCGGACCCTGACACACAGGCTATTAGCGCTCACAGAGGGGCCGACAGGGCAGCGACTGCGTGCGGGGCTCCAACTCTGCGGCACACTTCAGAGAGAGCTGGAGCTTCAGTAGAGCCGCCGAGCCTCCCACTTATTCCATCTACCCAGTCTACCCTTCTCTGGCCAAAAATTCCCCCTTCTTTATTCTTCTTCTTCTATCTTCTGCATCCTTATTTTCTCTCTCTTTCAGTATTTTCTAATACATATTTTTATTTTTATGTGAATGTAAAAGTGTTTTTGTTGTTCTTGATATTCCAGTTAATTAAACACTTAAAAATGAAAGGTGCTTCTTGGATATTTTTACCTTACTTGTGAGCCTGGACCACAAAGCCAGTCTAGGTTGACTCAATATTCAGACAATGACTTTTAACGAGTCTGAATAATGAGTCTAACTAATTTTGTATAATTAGGAAATACTGAGGTCACATGACCCTGATCTGACATGTTTCTCAAGGAGCGTTTGTTGGAAAACTAGTCAACCACTGTGACAAATTCCTAAACAGGATCATTTATCCACTGCTGGTGGGTTTTGGTAGCTGACTGTGGTGATCGGCATCGATGGCTCCTGTTAGAGTGGACAGGGCTCTAGAGGTCAACATGCTGCTCATCATCTGAGGATGGAAGGCAACACTTTCATCTCAACATGAGCATGTGATCCACTTCCCCAGATTATCGTCTCATTACAGAGACACAGGAGACCTGTGAGAGGAAAGCCAAAGAGATGAGAGCATATTACAAAACCAACTGTACAAGCAAACGAGAAATAATCATTTAGAAGGCTGGTAAAAAACAAAAATATAAATGTATATTAATAAATGCTCGTGATCGATTAATTGCAATTATAAAAGTTTTTGTTTACATAATATGTGTAGGTGTACTGTGTGTATTTATTACATTTAAATGCACACATTTAATGCACACACATACAATATATATATATATATATATATATATATATATATATATATATATATATTTATATATATATATATATATTTAAAAATAATTTTATATATATATATAATATTTCGTAACAGTTTTCTTAAATATATTCATGCATTTGTTCGTATTTATATATACACATTACAAAAACAGTACACATACATATACACATTTACACAGTAAACAAGCCTATCTTCTGATTTTCCTGTTTTTTCTGAGTGACGCACAACCAAGCCAATCAAATGTAACAACCTTACAATTATGTCTCAGCGCTAGCTGGATGCAAAACAAAGAGAAGACTGAGGCTGCTCTTTCAAAACAACACAGATTCAGCTACATAATGAGCTTAAATGATCATATTCTTGTGATGTTGGCTGCCAGAATCAATGTAATACAGCTTCAAATTAGAAAGAGGAAGTTACCTTGTGGCAAAATTTTATATATATCTTGTGTAAAGTTTCAATTCAAGTGGAGTTTGTTTCAAACTGAGGAACTCTAAATGCTTTTTTGAAATGCAAGAAAAACAGTAAAAACCTACTACAAAATAGTATTTATTCATCAGTAGAATTTGTTTATTTATGATTATTTAATATCTCTGACAAAATGATTGGTAATGCCTTGTTTTTTAATTTAAAATTTTGCTCATGGCTTGAATTAACTTGGATACATTGCTCAAAAAAACCAACATGACTTTCTATCTTCTGTGAAGCATAGTTTCGGTTCCCTTTGACTTCCATTGTATTAAAATACAATAGAAATTCAATGGGAACTGAAACTGTTTAGTTACCAATATTCTTCAAAATTAAAAAAAAAAAAGAAAGTCATGCAGGTTTAAAACAACATGAGAATGAAAAAATCATGACAAAATGTAATTCTGGGAAACTATTTCTTAAAAATGAGTTGAAAGATCATTACCTCCTGAACAACGTGGCCCAGAAGCTCTTGACTCTGAACTGCTTTCCTGAGGAAGTTGACAACATTAGTACAAGAGTCAAAGATTTTTCAACTAGCAGCAATTTCTTGACATGAATTTACGTTTTACCTCTTTTATCTGACCTTTTAAAAATAAATAAAATAACAGTGAATTTACCAGTTTATAAGACTATCTAAATACATAAGATTTTATGTCTACGGCTTTAATACATTTTTCACTGATATTTTTCACGAAGATTTTTCTTAGGACAGCTGAACGGAGTATAGGTGGAGTGCTTACCGATGTATCCTGCGTGTAAAAGTCAGGGTGAAGTGAGCGCTGAGTTCTGGCTGGTAGGTGGAAGGAATTACGACGTACTCGCCCGGCTGTAGACGGCAAAACACGCTGACTTCCTGGGAGTGGGCATGAGGTACACAGCTAACCACTGGAGACGTGGCACAAGGGGTTAACAGGGACTCACCATCAGGTACCTGGAGACACACACATTTAAATATCACAAAGGCATATGAAAAAAGATTCACTATTGAATGTTAGACATCCAAACCTATTATAACTAATACTGTAAATAGAACGGTTATGACTAGAACCGGACGCTTTTGACACAAACACAGATTTTCAGCAGTTTAGTCTTCAAAACTGATTATCAATAAGGTATGCAACATTCCTGACCTTATAAATATGGAAGCCGATGGCATGGAGGGAATTTTCAGGCCTGTGTTGTCGTAGAGTGACCTTTGTGTTGTTACCTCCAGGGTCATAGGTCACAGTAAGGGGTATATTAGGGTTGAGTCCATGTGTGGAGAAGTTGCGACTTCCTCCAGCAGTAGAACCAGGGGACCAACAGCTGTGAGAGCTAATGGTTTCCCACTCGCCTTCTGAACAGTGCTGAACAGGAGGGGATTTCATCACACTGGAGAGAAACACAGATATTTTGGACCAATGAGATGCAGTATTTAGATGTGGTCTGTTGATGACCACTATTAATTATTAATTATTAAATCATTATTACATACATGGCAGTTCAAAGGTGCACATTTTGTTTTTATGTTTTGTTCAGGGATGCATCAACTTGATCATAAGTAACACTTTAATTTTTTTATAATACACATTTATTTTGCATATGCATATATTAATTATCTGCACATACAATATATAGTATATTACATATTACTGTTTTACTGTATTTTTTTGATAAAATAAATGCAGCCTTAGTAAGCATCCACTTTTAGTAAACCAAAAAAAGAAACATTACCAAACCCAAACTTATGATCTATACAAAAGCTTCAATAAAGTTACTTTTGCCTGTGTGCAGTCACCTGAGAGAAGCGGGGCAGGAAGAATAAACTCTCAGAAGGAACCGTCCCTCCGCTCCCTGCAGGAAGGTACTGGGCACCAGCAGGTAGAAACCAGGATTCAGGTGAGCGTGTAGCACCACTTCCCGATCGTACGTGTGCGTGTGCGACACAAGCGGTGGCTTGTTAAGCATCCGATTCAGGTTAAAGTGTTTCTTCTCCACCTATGCAACGTTACAAATAAGCATTACCTAACGTAATATTTTCAAACAAACAAAAAAGATTGTTTAGTGATTCTCTAACCTTCCACATATGTAGCGCAATGGCCTGGAGGTGCGGGTGCTGCAGACCGCCACCCTCTGCTGGTGAGTCAGGACACCCGTACTGTAGCAACGAGAGCAACACTTCCCCTCTCTCGCACACTTTTATCCAGAACTTAGGGTTAATGCTAAAAGTGCTGTTATTGCGGCAACCACCCGCAGAGTGACCTTTGACCCAACGGCCTCCAATCTGGTGGCTGTGAGTTAGATAGCTTCCTACATGAAGGGAAATATATATATATATATATATATATATATATATATATATATATTTTTATAAAGTTAAAATATTCACTAGATATTAAATAAATGTATATTACGTATAAGGTAGAAAGGGACTGGTCGTGTAAATGCTTTCAAGAATGCATGGACCAAAGATGCCCAGGAACCACAGGCCAAATTGATTTGAACCGTAATGCTATATTGCAAGAAGAACAAAAAAAAGCTTATGCTTTTTTCTTTTTATATTTCAGCTTTAAACAAGCGAATGTGAGAAAAAATAAAAACCTAAACAGTTTACATTTTTAAACAGTTTAAACAGCTGTAAAATGTGATACATTTTCATGTAATATAGCTGCATTTAGTGTTGGCACGAGGCCTGCAACCAAAATTTGTACCTTTTATACTACTTTTTATACTTTTGGCACCTCTCGTATAGACCATACCCGTGTAGATGCTTTGGAGGTGTCCTGCCTCATTGACAGGAGAGCCCACTGTGACCTCATCAAACTCATGCTGGAATTCTGCTTCGTCCATCCAGAATTCGCCCTCTGCCGTGCGGCCCAGTAAAGCCTGAGCGCAGGAGGGCTCCAGAGAAGGCCAACCTGATCCACTGTACAGAGACAGAGAAAAAAAACGGTCATACAGAAGTTGCATTTCCACTATAAGCAATTCATCAAAGTAAATTAATGAATAATGATCTCCACATGTAACACATAAAGAAACAATAAATAAACATGAATATATTTGAAAGAAAAACAAGGTAGGTTTTATAGGGACACTTAATGTAATTAATAATTTAAGAATAATAATGTTATTCATTTTGTCTAAAATAATTAATCACAAATTTTA
The DNA here is from genome assembly GCF_018831695.1 of Puntigrus tetrazona. Classification (NCBI taxonomy): domain Eukaryota; kingdom Metazoa; phylum Chordata; class Actinopteri; order Cypriniformes; family Cyprinidae; genus Puntigrus; species Puntigrus tetrazona. The sequence continues at coordinate 21,697,815 of NC_056700.1, forward strand.
CAAAGGTAGATATTGTTTAAAGAATTGAAGTCCCCATTAATAGTCCGTATGTTTTAATTTAGGTGTTGATGTTTTTACAGCTTCTTTCTCAGCAATTCTGTCAAAAACAGGTTGATTTTGGACTATCTAATTACTTTTCATGAGCCTATCTTCTGATTTTCCCGTTTTTTCTGAGTGACGCACAACCAAGCCAATCAAATGTAACAACCTTACAATTATGTCTCGGCACTAGCTGGATGCAAAACAAAGAGAAGACTGAGGCGGCTCTTTCAAAACAACACAGATTCAACTACATAATGAGCTTAAATGATCATATTCTTGTGATGTTGGCTGCCAGAATTGATGTAATACAGCTTCAAATTAGAAAGGGGAGGTAGCCTTTCCCTATATGACGACATAAAGTGAAGTTTCCAAATTGGGCCGTCTGAGCCCAATGGGGGACCGTAGGCAGGCTAGAGGAATATTAATGTTGATAAACCTAATAAAGTGAAATTTTCATGCCATGGGACCTTTAACATTCTTTGTTCTTCAATAACGTAATCATAATAAATAACTAATTGTGTAACATTTATTTCTAATAAGTCATATATGGAAAATAAGGAATTTAACACACAAAACAAACCAAAAATGGACTCTATGAGAGGATTCAGCAGTTTCTCGCTCCATACCCCTCCTTCCAGACACCAGCCCAGCTCCTCCTGCCCCAGGGGTTTCGTATCCTGATCAGCTCCACTTGCTCTCCTGTAATCATTGTCACAATCGTCCACTCCATCACACTCATGGCGTGATATTGACCAAGCTCTGGGATACCTGCAGACAACAAACCTATAACTAGTCCTATTATAGTTCTTTGACAAAATACTTCCTATTGTATTATGTGAAAGATATCTTGAAAACTATAGAGCTGCCAGCAACAAAGTCAAATGAGAGCCTTTATAAAATCTGTAAACTATTAGCTATTGCTGCTGCAGTCTACAGTCATTAGTTGATTGATATTGTCAATTAAAACCATTAAAAAAATAATGGTTATTAAAATAAATGTTAACCGAAATAAAATAATATACAAATTACAAGCTAAATTAAATTATTAAATGTTTTAAATAAAATAAAAGAGATAAACTACAAAAAAACTTGACTAAAACTAATATAAAAATTAAATGTGAAAATATGAACGTAAATTTTTTTTAATAAAAACTGTAATACTCAAATTTGTTCGGTTCCCATTACTGTATTCATGTAATAAATGTGTCAAAGGTTGTCAATTATGACAAGTTCAATTCAGCTATAAGCTCCTATTTAGAGATCAGAAAACAGTGGGGAAAAAAGTCAGTGGTCACTTTTTCTCTCACCTGTGGAGGCGCTGTGGACACAGCAGCTGATGGCACATCGCTCCTTCAGCTCCAGTGAGAGATCAGATAGTTTGGTACCATTAGGTTTGTGTTGAGTCTGGGAGTCGTTGGGCTGTCGTGGAGACTCCGCTTCCTTTAGACTCCATCGTACCGCTATGGTTCCGCTCAAGTCCACAACTGCCTCACATACCTGCCCCGCCCACAAACGCTCGTACGAACCACGTAACCTAGCGTGAACAACAATTAACAACCTCTCAATTATTATTCTTTGCTTTATAGTTACATTTTTAACTACACCAAATGATTCCACTTACTTGGCATAGGCTTTCTCCAAAAGTGCTACCCAGAATGCCCTAGGGCTCTGGCATCGCGAAAAGCAGAGAGTGTCATTGATACAGGGTAGTCGGTCATCCACCCGTACCTCTATCCAGAGCCCATTCTGCCAGAACTGGAACCGGAACTCACCGCGGTAAACGCGGTCACCCCACAAAGGCTGTTCCGGAGGAAACACCTGTTAACAAACACAAAAACATTTTAAAAGATACACCTAAAGACTATGTATGGACTAATGCAACAACAAAGCACAACAGTGTTGTCTTAATGTTTTAGAATAAGTCTAATATTTGAAATATGAGCAAGGTTTCATGCTATGTAACTGGTATATTCAAAGCTGCAGTCCGTACGTTTTGCTTCTTTGTAGCTATATCTGCAAATTACAATTGCAATTTATTTTTTATTTTTATGTGTGGGGTTGTACTCTGTAATTTGTACTAGCTGTCAGCAAGCCTGCTCTTGAAATATATGACCCAAATAAAAATTGTTACCATATACTGTCATTTCAACAAGTAAGTAACAAGTCTGCCATGTTTGTTCTGACCAACTGAGCAAAAAAACATTACCTTAAATTGCGCTACCAATAGTAATTTAATCTAACAATCGATTAGCTCATATGAAATCATGCAAATTATTATTATCGTTATACTTTATTGTCAAACTATTCATGTTATTATACTATGAGTATAATGAGTATTAGCATGCAGATTAAGTCTAATCCCACCATTAAAATTCCATATTAAGAAATTCTTTTTGTGTGACCATCTGTAATCACATTTAAAATTGAAATATAATTTAATTTCATTGACGCGTGTTTCATATAATACTTTCTGCATTACGATTCGCCAACAAAATTATTTTTTGACATTTGAGCTGCTTTGAGAAGAGGCTATAAACCATCCATCACCTGCAGGATCCTCACATATGAGAGCCTAGTAGCCATGACAACTGCTTTATGTTTACAGACAGGGAACATGCAAGTTGCAGGTTTTATTTCCATTTAAGGTGAAATATCTCTCACATTAAACCTGACAGTGTTTACCTTGTTTAGATGGTGCTGGTTCTTGAGTAGCATGGAGCAGGCGCAGAGCAACCAGCAGTCTCCCAGAATGCCTTGCTTTGGGTGGGCCGCCGCAGGCTCATCAGGGAAGAGTTGAGGATGCTCGCAGATCTCCTAAAATATATGCAAGAAAAAAGTACCTCGAAGTTGGTTTGTTACAAATCTACATTGTAAGGCCAATGCTGCATTGGAAAAGTAGATACTATATGTGGTTTGAAACAACCATTAAAAAAGCGCTGATATTTGACATTACTTTACATCATAAATGACTATGTATGCAAAGGTTTCTTGCGTCAATAATTACAGGCATTCATTTATTATGTTTTCTTCGTAAGAGCACCTGTGTGGCAGAATGTTACCTAGTCTTGCTAACACAAAATCAAATCTAGCTAAATGAAAATCAGTTCTTATAGGTCTTTATAGGTGCTCGTTGGAAACGCACGTTTTCTACAGGAAAACAGAACGTTACCTGTGGGCGGAGCCATGTGACATCGCCCAACAATTTGGGGAGGGGCGTGGTGTAGTCACAGAAGAGTGAAGAGTCGTCAGCAGGAAAGTCCGGATCCGCGAACATCCCATGATGCTCACGCGTCTCCATGGCAACCGGACCCGCTTCACTTCCGAAAGAAGCAACGTTTGCAGTAACAATCACATATCTGTGACAATATGAGCGTGCTGTGCGTTTTTAAGACTTAAACACAGCTGAAAAGAATCAGCGTTACCTACAGCAATGCCATTATCTTAGCTTGTTCCTTCAACTAAAGTATGTACCAGTTTAATGTTTCAGCTACGCATAAGTTACAACACTAGTGTTAAAGACGGCTCTTAACGGTCATTTCGACTCTCCAGAATCTATTTTAGGGACAAACATGTTCAGATACAAACATCAGTGTCAGCGTTGATCATTAAATCATCCAAACGGACCGTCAGGTCGGCTGGGTTGCTAACCCGTCAAACATACTGCCGGCGGTTTTGAATGAGGCGGAAAAATAAAGCATCAGAGTGCAATAAAATCCATAACGCAATCGCATGAGATGACTCCGGGGTCGCTAAAGCACAAAAGGTGCATTCAAAGAGATAAAAACACTGCACCAAAACAACTCATCTCATAACCGGAAGGACGCGCACGAGGCGGACAGCGCTGTCATCCGGGGCGGAGGAGCTCTGCGCAGGCGCGCCCTCCAGCGGAGCTCTGCAGAACTGACAGTATTACAGAAAAGCAGTAACAATAACTATTCAGTGTTTTTGTTGTTGTTGTTGTTTTTGTTGTTTCTCAGCATCCTAATAAGACTTAATTTAAAATAAATGTCTGAAAACATAACACTTATTAGCCTGTTCATAGTAATGTGCATTTCTACATTTCATGTTACTTAGTAGTAATACTGTATAACGGCCAAGTGTTTTTACTACACTCAACTTCCTAACATAAAAAAAAGATTGTAAATCATTTACAGGCAACTAGTTAGTTTTTATAGTTTTTTTGCCCCCGTGGACTAAATGTGCATACAGTATGAGACAGACACTGAAAGTAGGCTTGAAAGGAACTTTATTGTGTCAAAATTGTTCGATTATAATGAAAATGACGCTACAAGTGAGGAACAGTCTTACAGACACACCCCTTCTGTAAAGTACGGCCTCCTCCGTGCTGTATAAATAATCATCCAAAAGATTTGAAGGATGCAGAGGCTCTTCTACTGAGGACCTTCAATCTGAGGTAGGATGAGTTGAAATGTCTGTTGAATATTATAGATGTCTTCAAATATTTTTTTATATTGTACATTATGGTTATTAATTACATTTACTACACTGAATAAAATATTACTATTTTTTATTTAATCCAATGTATTACATTTAAATCAAGCAAGCTAGCTATTGACACATCAGAATTAACACGTTCTTGAAATTTAAAATTAATGTTGAAGGTTTGGATGATAAAATATTTTTCGTGTGGATATAACAGTAAGCAATCACTCCAATGTAAATTTTTGTATGGACTAAAAAAAGTGTACACAGAGTGGCTCCGTGTCACTTTCTGATCTATCTGATCTGATTTGTATTTTTTCTATTTATTTTTTAGTTTCCCAAATTATCTTAATAAAAATGCCACAACAGTAAAAATTCTATATTGTCAATATTTCTTTAATTTAAATATTAAAGTTTGTCCAGTTTGTAAATAATAATATTAAAAACTATAGCATTTTGCAGTCATTAAATCACCTGCTTATGATCCAATTCTATTCACAACTAAAGTCAGTATTTTGTTTCTTGATTAAGATTTTGCCATGGGTGCCACGAGACTCTGCTTCCTGCTCTTCTGCCTCTTCCTGGTGAGCGTCTCTTCTTTGAGAAAACTTAAAGATATTCATGACTTAAAAAACATTACATATGCCAGGTCTGCGCCACGTCATGGACTCCAATTATTGTTCTGGTTTGCCCAAAAAGTTGTGACCGTTGATCAGAGCAACATTCTCATCCTCGATTCCAATTTCGATCCTAGTAGAGGTGACTTTGGATTCCACCATTACAGCAACAGAGAAGTCATTCTCCCCTCATTGAGCTCCTGGCAGAGTTACTATTCGGTTGGCAATTTAAAATCTCCTGGAGCCAAAGCACTGCCAGCCTATGTGCAGAAGTATTACAGAAACACCAATGTGCCGGAAAGAAACATGGACAGGCTCATTATCTCTGTGAAACAAAACAAGCCAAACAAGATACTCGGCGTGTTTATAACGGCGTACGACCTTCACAAGAACGACTTTAATTATGAGAACACTTATGAGATCGATCCTGCTCTGCTCTTGCAAATTGGGGACCCTTATAACTGCACTGTTGATGAGAGCAACATACCACGTAATACAGAAGACACAGAATATGACAGATGCCTTGAGTTTCTGAAAGAGATGGGATACAGCAGCGATGACTGCAAACACAGTCATATCAGCCGCAGAAAGAAACGCTCGCCCTATTTGCAATGCAATGCATATGAAGGAGTTAAACTAGAGATAAAAGCAACTACAGGAGGTTTCGCGAAACTCCTGTGGGAGATGCCTGCTAAAATTATGGAAAATTCCAAATATGTATACATCGAAATCTGCCAAAACACTCGTTCCAGTGAAACTAATGAAGTTCATACGGAGGTCAGGAAACAGCTGAATATTTACGAACCGTCTGGGGTTATAGATACTTCTGTTTCCACGAATGATGGTCTCCAACCTCGACTGCGACTGTACCCATCGCTTTTTGATTTTCAGTTTACTAATCCATATATTTGGTATGGGCCAGAGTTTGACGGAGCTAATAAAGTGATCCCCGCTAGAATAAAGGGGTTTGATGCTAGTCTGCAGCTCTGCGCTGAAGACGGAAAAGCCAGCGCTCGACTCTACATCAAGAAAACCTTCAGCGACTGGAAAAATGTTCTTTTCTACTCATGGGTGGGCTTCTATAAAAATTCACAAGACAAAAACGATGACTATTCAACGTATCAGTATGCTGATAGGTTTGCTAAGGTCGAAAACTCTATCACACACAATTATGATATTTACCAGTATAATACCAGTTTAGCTATTGTTCCTGGAGTTCAAATCCGTTTTCTGTTGGACAAAAAATATGACAAAGTTTTAGCACAAACTACGCCCTGGGAGGGTGTTGAAGCAGTGACAATATTACCATCAGATTGTGGCACACCGAGTCCTAGTCTTCAGCCTAAAATCACATCAAACATGCCAGAATTCTTTTATGGACCAGAGTATGATAATATCGGTCTGCAGCTATTCACTGAGGATGGTAATGCTTGTGCTCGACTTTATGTTAAGAAGACCTTCGCAGATTGGAAAGATACTTTCTACTACTCATGGGTGGGATTCTACACTAGTTCACAAGACCAAAATAATGGCTATTACACGTATAGCTATGTTGTGAAGTTTGAAAAGATGGCGGATGGTAATGATAATTATGATATTTATCAATACAAATCCAAACTGGCTATTGCGCCTGGAGTACAGATACGTTTCCTGAAAGACAAAAGTTCTGATAACGTATTAATTAAAACTGAGCCCTGGAAGAACGGTAAATAAATCAGCTTTTGGCAATTCATAAAAGAAAGTGAGGTGATGTAACGATAACAGTAAAAATTCATTTGAACTTTTTTAACATTAGTGAGTCTTTACATTCATCAACATCTGTAACAAACTGCTGTCCGCGTGCTGACATGAATAACCATTAACCGACAGTTCTAGCATGCACTGAATTTAATTGTACCGCATAATATGCAATAGCCTTGCTCTGTTTGTTGTATTATCTCACCCACAATCTCTATTAAAATGCATCTGATGAAAGTGACCTCAGTCTGTGTCCTGTTAGATATTTCAATGAAAAATAATAATCCCAAAAAAAATAAGATCGTCTGATCAAGTGAACCAAAACTGAATAATAGCAGCAATGTTTTGTGAATTAGGTTTTTTTGAATTTTGGAAAATGTCACATGTCACATGATTAGTTTATTGATTATATACAGTATATATATATATATATATATATATATATATATATATATATATATATATATATATATATATATATATATATGTGTGTGTGTGTGTGTGTGTGTGTGTGTGTATGTATGTATGAATTAACTATTTATCTATTTATTGTATATTTGTTTTTATTTATTGACATTACACTGCCCCATCGATGATCAGAAATATTAGTTAAAGAAGAGCTAGCAAAATATTCAATAGATTTTTTTTATTGTAATATTTATATTTTTAATTAATTGTAACAAATAAAACCTAACAGCTACCAGTCAGAAACTGACCCTTCACCTTGCTGGTTAGTTTAGTTCAACCCACAAAAATAAGCTAAAGGGGCAAGTTTTTTTTCCTTGACCATATAAGGCACCTCATAAAATGTGGCATAAAATGTACCTCAGCACTTTTGATGAATGCTGTTTTTCATTTTGTAATTTAAAAAAAAAAAAAAAATTCTACTTCTACTCATATTTTGCTCAAACTAAATTAGCAAATTTCTTTTCTATAGTAACATGCACCATCATCCAGCACATGCTAAACTCACATCTCATGTTACAATTTAAAAAAAAAAAGTCATCCTACTCTATGTGAGATGTTTAATGTTTATAACTAAAAACATAACTCGATACATAACTTCATAGGAACAAGAAATCTCAATATCAGCACAAACTCACAGCCAACTTGGCCATTGCATCTGTTTCCTAATGGACAAAGGTTAGTACAAACAGAGCCCTAGAGTAGTGTTTAAAGTCTCCTCATTAATAAATTATGTTAAAACATTTTTAACATGTGGGATAGGCCTACCAGACCACAAGGTGAGTCTTCATGTCACATGTCCATTTTTTCTTTCTAAAGAAAATGTGCCAGGTTCTGCACAACTAAATCACAAACTAAATTAACCAGCTGGGTTAATTAAGGGATACTTAACTCCTGTTGACTGAACAAATGACTTTCAGAGTATTTTACATGCTCATTTTTTAATGAAAGAGGAACACAAGTTCCTCTTTCATAAAAACAAGGATGTCGGATGTTTTTAAATTTATCCGCTGACAACAGATCACCAGTCAGGACTCTGCAGGTCATCGCACCCATTTCAATCATTTAACATCTGTGCAAAGGACAGAATAAAAGCCAAAGACCTGTATTTTGTTTTAACTAAGTTGATGTCCCATGTTCCCTTTTTGACATTAAAAACATTAAAAACAGCAACTACTGTGGCAGAACCTTTGAACCTCTTAGATTCACTGTTTCCCAAAAATAATGCAATAAACCAGAGGAAATGACCTTAAAGGTTATGGCTGTTTGCAAACACAATTACATTAGCAGTTGTCATGAATTATAAATACCCCAAGTTCAGGGTAAAGAGTTCATCATTAATCCTCATGTTCAATCCCAACTTCTATTATGACCTACAAGCCATTTTTTAATGCTTTTTTAATAAAGGTAACAGTAGAACAAGTGGTAGAGGGTTTTAAAACTTGCGCTCATCTTTATTAAGGAGACCAGAATTTCAATAATTGAAAAGAAGCCTTCTGTTAGGGTTGTTTTTTTACAGTTTACATGGCAACCAGTATTTCACATCCAAAGGTATGGGTAAAACAAAGTAACACAGTGACTTGTGAAATTTACACCACTCAAATTTGGACACTGAATATTTTTAGATCCCTTTTATGTTGAATAAAATGCCTTGGTTTAGTACCACCAACAACGAACGTACATGGTCTACCAGTTTTTGAAGGACTGACCCCGGAGGCCGTAAAGGAACTGAAACAAGCTACCAACTTAGTGCTATACTTACCACCAAGCATACTGCTCGAGCAGTCGGGAATGGTGTCGGTTGAGAACCACCTTTATTGGATGCCCTGATATCCAAAGATAAACTTTTTTGTGAGTCATTCACAGCTGTTGTGGAGAAATTTCGGGCAAGACAGTCGATGTTTGGTACCAAAACAGCAGTCTGTTGCTTTCCACCAGCTCATCCCACGCAGTCCAAGGAAGACAGAGGAACATCAGATGCTCCCACTGTCGGATTTATGAGCTTTGTAGAAGCAGAAGTTGTGTACCACTTGGTTTAGACAGCATGAGTTAAACCCAGTTTACTGCCCTGTTGGTTTATTGATGGAGTTTCTCCAAAGTCATTTTACGGAAGGAGTGACAGCTGTCACTCTCAAAGTATGTGGCAGCCATATCTGCGAGTCTGAGGACTCAACTGAGACCTTTTTGCCCTTCGCGAATACCATCCTGGGATCCTGGGATGTGTCTATCCTGTTCTAACCATTGGGAATCCTGACTCTAAAAACAGTGAAGCAAATCAAGAGGATTTACAAGTGCTTTCTATTTTACCTTTAAGTATGGATTTTGCACAAGGATTGGTTAAAGTTTTGCTAAAGTTTTGCGGCCGAGGCCTGTTTATGTACCAAAGGTCACTTCAAATCCTTTTTGCTTCCAGCAGGTGGTCTTAAAAGATTTCTAACCCATGGAGGCAGGGCCAGGGAGCCTAGGTCTTTGTCCTCTAAGAGCTCTGAAGATCTATGTGAAGCATATGGCATAATGGCATGAATTCGACCAAAAAGAGAGGTTGTGCGGTGTTACGATCCCAAGATGGACTAGGGGTGTATGGGTCACACACTTAAATTTAAAAGACATTGGTAGGCTGAATATCCCACACTGGTTACAACCAAAGCGATGACACGAGACGCTGAATGAGGTGATTTATTTACAATGAATATGAAAGTGCAAAAGAAATAATACTAATTAAAGAAAAACATTTACATAAAGGAAACATTTCAAGTGTAAAGCAGAACAGATAGAAAGACTGGCTATTGGTGCGGCTGAAAATAAACCAAAAAGCCAATCTAACTACAAACAAGCTCCCCTTTAAAACTGACCTAAGAAAAACAAAAGAAAAGGAAAAAGAAAATCTTCAACGTCCAGGACGTCCTAAACTGCTCTTCTTAAGAAGTACATAGGTTGGCACGCACCACCTTACCTAGTGTATCTCTAGACAAAGAATCACCTAAATGTTGGGATGTAAACCACGTGGCTTGCTTTCCTTAGCCAGTCTTTCTGCCACCAACAATGTCAACCATTTACAAAATGAGTCTCAAACAAAAAAAAAAAACCCATCAGTCTCTAAACTAGGCTTTTAAAACCCAGTTGAGAATGGCGATTGGTTGAAGCCTGAGCAATGGACCACTATCTGCACAAATCAGGAGAGCAGACTGACAGGATTGGTTGAAATGCTGGCATGTGAGGCAACCAATCAGGGAAGCAGGACGACAGGATTGGTTGGACTACGGGGATGAAAGGCAACCAATCAGCAGCGACAACAAGGGATAAACTGAAATAAAGCAGAAAACAACATACAAGAAAACCCAATAACGTTCCATAACGTAACAGCGGTCACCAAACAGCGCATAGCTTGTATGATATTTATCAGTACAAGTCACATTTGGTCATTGCTCCTGGAGTGCTTCCTTTTTTAGCAAAATCTAAACACTGGTAGGGTGCTAAAGAGCCACAATATTACTATCAGATTGTGGCAAGCAGAATCTGGACCTTCAGTCGAAATTCTCATAATTTTCAATGCGCTCTTTTAAAAAATATAACACATATGAACTAACATATGTTACAATTTGCTAACAATTTACTGCCAATGTCCCGATATGCATGACAATTAACACATTGTGGTTGCACTTTATTTTACAGTATGTGTACTTACATGTGTACTTACCTAGGAAAGTATTTTAATATGAGAAAGCTACATAGGGCAGTGTTAGGTTTAAAAGTATGTTCAGGGTTAGTACTTAGTTATTGTATTTACTACCCACATTGTTGTAATAAACATAGCATGCTTTGTTAATCAAAGATCTTGATTTGTTTTCAATAAAATATCTATGTGCTAAATATGCTAATAAATACAGAATTTATACTATGTATCTATAATATGAAACTTGATGGTTTTATACAAATTGCTATTGAAATCTATTACAATGCATTTGACAAAAAAGGAGCTTAGTCTGTCTTTGCTTTAATATGCAAAATTAGCAAACCAGAAGTAAACAATTAGAAAACTAGTTCACAAACATCTAAAATGATGAAAAAAAAAAAACCTTTTTATTTTTAAATTACAAAACCGCTTTTATTTGATTATGTATTACTCTGTCAGGTAAAGACTGATACTTTGTATGTGTTTGTATCATCTGTATCGCAGTTCTTCCAGCTTTTTAGCTCATAAGTCATTACTATCACAACATCATGGTAAGACTTTCTCCTCAGGGTGTAGATATTCAGTTCACCTAAATCACGATCCTCAATTCAGACATTACATAAGTCTAGTAACCAAGTAACATCTTTTAAAACCACAATAATTGTCTGTGTCTGCATTACTGTGGTCACTTCTATTAACATTGTGGCATACATAAATAAAATAAAACGTCAGGCAAAAGGAGATTGCATTTGATTCATTATTAAACAGCTTTATTATGCTTTTATAAATACTGAATAAGTCTTCAATAATCAAGACATTAAAGGCTTTGTGTGTATTTTGTGGTTGGTTTTTGACTACTGCCACCTGCTGGCTACTCTGTGTGCTCACAAACAGGTTTATTACTGCTGTGATTATCTATTTTTGGGTACTGTTATGTCAAAGCAGCATTGTGAGCATAAAAAAATTATTACTATAAATGTTGCAGACAAAACAAAACAAATGACACTGTTGCTGTCAAAACCATTTATTATTTAAATATAAAAATAAATTTTAATCAATACATTTTATTGGAGGATTTCCGTTACTGTTTATTTGTTCAGCTTAAGGCAGCTTTCCATCGATGTGACGGTGCCCATGTTACGATGACTTTTTTGCGTTTCTGTAAGAGAAAATGAAATGAAACTCTTAGGAGGTGATTCTCAAGTTTTAACATCACCAGTAAAACCAAAATAAGGATACATATTCACTATAGGCTAGGTGAAGCCTTGTGCTTATTGCCATTTCCAAGCAACATAAATGTAAGTGTATGTAACGCTGAACTCACTGGATATGCGAGATGGCGTTCTGAACCCACATATCATCAGGGTTGGCACAGATCTGTCTGTTTTTCACCGTAGTAAATCTGCAGTAGAGAGAATGTTATAGATTAAATATTACAAATATTACAAAATGTTCTCTTACACGGTTATGTAAGAATATTTATATCTTAGACATTTTATTTTCATCTATTTAGGAAATAAGTGTTGCTCCTCACATGACGGCATCTATGTTGCAGGTCATGGTGGAGTCCTGTCGGGTGAAGTCTTTCAGTCGGAGGACAGGGAAAGGCTGCGATGAATACTTGGTACAGCACCTCATCGGACCTTAACAAAAGAGAAATCATCAGTTCGTGTGGTTTCATGACACCTGGACGAATATCCTGACCCATAGCTTTTTTCAAAGATTCATTCATCTGCTCATTGGCCTTTGAATAAACTTGGCGTTGTGTGCCACGAAATCTGTTGACTTCTGTGATATAGTTTTTCTGTTTTAAGTCACTTTGGACAAAAGCATCTGCTAAACGCGGGCATAAATTTGCTATAAAATAATCTCTGTAAAACTTGTTGTTAATGTGAAATGGTATCTTAAAAAAATATAAACAATGTAAAAATTTGAGTTAAAGATCTAAATAATTATTTGGAATATATATTTTGTTCGTTATTATATCATAAATGTGTCATTCTAAACCTGTACGTGGCCTTTTTAGTTTAAATAAAATACGCCTATATTATTAACCTTTAGCATGAGTTTGATTTTATTTAAAAAATTTTTTATTTAAATTGTCAGAATAATTGTGGAAATTATTCAAACATGGCCAGATGCGGAATAAGCAATATTAAATTAAAGTTAAAATGAAGCAAATTGGATTTAGTGATGATAAATTGAATTTTAAAAAATTCGGATTATTAGTACCATTACAGAAGTCAAAGCCATATCATGTCAGTAACGCTCAAATAAGACGCAGATTGTATTCGATTTTAGACATAAACCCATCATATACCTCATTTAAGTCATAAAAATAAATGAAAAATCCCTAAATATTAAGCATGGCAGCATGGCAGCATTTCAGCTACGTATATAACAAATGTGATGGTCTCAATTCTATATGTGGCCACATGTCAAGTACAGTCTTGGGACCACACTTAAAATACCAAAGAGACTGTTTTACTTACTGCTTTGACTCAGGCTGACCCAGACACACAGCAGCAGCAGCAGCAGCGCAGATGACGTCAGGACGAGTCGGCTCATCATGGGAGGGAAACAAGACCCGGCGAAAAAGAAAAATCAAATTGATAAAAAGTATTCAACAAGCTGATGACAGTTGTGCGGACGGCGGCAGCAGTGTTGATGATGGCGATGATGAAGATGTGGAGCTCTTCTAGTCCATGCTATCTGGCATCCCCAAAAGTTACATTATATAGCTGTTGATGAGGGGAATTTGTGGACCACACAGCAACGTCACTGAGTGACTGGGGGAAAATCAAGGTGTCTTGAGTTAAATATTAGTAGGTCACCTAAATCTGCCACCTTTTGTGATTTTATCACAAGTGTACTGGTTTAGACGCTTATGTTCCTTGTTCCTGACTTCTTGGTCCCTCACAGTGCTGGTAAATCTAATTAAAATACATATCTGAGGAATTCAAAATAAAATCGAAACTAATCTGTAGGTGCATAAAAAAGTGAAAAATTATCTATAAGAAAATATTATCTTAATATTAGTTATTAAAAATAATAAAAAAGTTAGATAAGGTTAAAAACTGTACCTGAGTAAACATGTAGATGGACGTTTTTCCTCAACATAAAGGTTTTAGTTTAAGTATATATGTATAAAATAAATTAAATACATATAAGATGAGTTTTATTTAAGGTGTCAATTGCTTTATTAAAAACATTTTTAAAAACTGAAGAAATCCTTAAACTATTTAAAACTTATTAAAAATTGTAACCTTTTCTGTGAAATCCAGGCTAGATTTCAACCATTAATTTAACAATAATTCCACTACACACACACACACTATATATATATATATATATATATATATATATATATATATATATATATATATATATATATATATATATATATATATATCACACAAGTACTAAATTTTACTATATTACATATATAAGTTATTTAAAAAATCATAATTGCGTTCGGAATTGTGAACATAATTGTCAAAATTAGAATTGTGTCTTAAAATGGGTGTTTTTGTGCGGTGTATTGCATTTTGTGTGACTTCATCTCATGTAAATGTTCAGTAAACATTAAACAGTGAGTACAGCTAAGATATTATTTTTGCTCTTTTTGTTCAATCTGTGGATAAAAGTTAAGCTTCTGATGAGTTAAATAAAATGTCTACGCATCTACTTTCAAGACAGAATAACTGAAATACGTTACAAACATCTATGCAAACATTGCTACCTGCTCTCATGAATGCGCCTATAAATAGTGTGCCAAATAAAAACAAAAACTCATTGTATAGACATGAAAAAAATGACTTTGGTGTGTTTATGCCACATGATGGGTATGATTAGGGTTGCGAGGTAGATGCGTATCATTTGCACGGCAACAAATTTCTTACCATATGCTAGTGAAAATTGCGAGTTTTCATTTTTAATTGGCGTACTATTTATACGGATTTCCATGAGATCGGTTTGAAGATTTAGACTAGCGTTCAGCAGTCAAGAGCATTCGTCTTTCCTGGAAATCAAACACTCATCAAGACTCATCGCTTATCACAACTTCAGATCAGATCAGAGTTTTGGTGTGAAAAAAACAATATTGCATTTGACCTGATATGACTTAAACCTTGCTTTAATTCTAATCCGGACACTCCCCCATTTTAAAAGATCTTAAGTGTGTTTCATAGAAGTTAAACTTGAAATGTCACGACACCTCACTAAACCTGGGGGTGTAAATGAAAGAATGTGAAAATGTTTTAGCAAAACCAACACAGAAAGGGATGCTTTTAAGCGACACTAAGACTAAAGCGAAGGCTGTGGGTTTGGAGGGAAATGATTCATTGGTAGAGGAACCACTGTAAGGCTTTGTTCTCACTCTTATGACCTATTTCACCCTTTTGATTTTAGGACATGAGTTACATAAAACATTATGACCTAGAAAATATATGAAATTCTGCACCCCCACAAGAAACCACATGTTAGCGTACGGAAAATGAGGACGCCACTGAGCATGTGGGTAGAATAATCCCTTCGCGTTTTATCTATTAAAGATGTTATATAATCGTAAAACACAATATAATCATAATTTAATAATGCATTCATTCTATAAGCAAAAGGTTATGGTTTGAGCCGTGTCCTGGTGGTCATTCCCAGTTCCTGGTTTCAAAAGTTCCACGCACTGTGGATCTTTATCAATCATTATCTGAGCTGGTAATTCCAAGCGGTTTTACAGTATGTAAAATATTCCATGTGTGGCAGTGACTTTGAGAACAAATTCAAATGTTGATCACTGACACATTAAATAGAGAAAGTTTTTTTTTATGCAGCAGTAATTTTAGAGGAACAGTTCACCCAAAAAAGTAAAATATGCTGAAAAAGAATTCACTTTCAAAATTCTAATTCAAAATTAAAATTAGTTTATTTCTTTATAGGAACAGATTTTGAGCAAATTTGGCATCACTTGCTCAGCAATGGATCCTCTGCAGTGAATGGGTGCCGTCAGAATGAGAGTCCAAACAGCTGATAAAGACATCACAGTTTTCCAAAAGTAATCGATATAAGACCTGTCCATTAATTAAAGTCTTGTGAAGTGAAAAGTTGTGTAAGAAACAAACTCATCATTAAGACGTTATATATTTAAACTCTTTCTTCTGGCTAAAATCCATAATAATGCTTCTTGAAAAAGTCTATCACCTGTTGTCCTCTCATTGCAGAGGATCCATCGGTGAGCAACTGAAAATTTCTCCTAATCTGCTCTGATCTACATCTTGTCAGCAAACTTTCATTTTGGGTATCTATTCAACAATCTACAGTTATTTTTGAATTATTTTAAATTAAAATATGTAGCTAAAAATAACATTAATTGCTTTCATTTAAATCTAACTCGAACACTCTCTTTCCATGCACAAGTAAACAGAAAAAAAGCTAATGAGATTCTCCTAAATTTTATTTTAAGTGAAAAATTACAATTCAATTTTATAACATATATTTATATTTATACATAGCATTTAAAAATTATATATGTTAAAATGAAAATTTAAGAGAATTTCATTAGCTTAATTTTTTATCTAGTTTTTTTTTCTCTTTACTTCTGCACGGAAGGAGAGTGTTTGATTTCCAAGGGCAGATGCTGTTGACTACTACATTTTACGTATAGTGTATAAAGATATTTAAATTATATTATGTTATTTATTTATTTATTTTATTTATTTATTTAAAAACCTAAAATTGTAAAAAAAATAGTTAATAATCTTATCATATATATACACTGAGCATGGGGATATTTCATTATTTGAAATATATAATGTAACAGTAACACTTTACAATAAGATGTCATTTGTTAACATTAGTTAATGTATTAACTAACATGAATAAATAATGAACAAAACATGTCTTGCGCTATTTAGTAATCTCTGTTAATGTTAGTTATTAAAAAATACATTAATTCATTGTTTGTTCGTGTAAATTAAATAAATGATGCAGAAATATAGTTTACTCTTAGTTCTTCTTAACTAATGCAATTACTAATTAACCTTATTGTAAAGTGTTACCAATATAACACATTACTAATAATATAATATGATGTAACATAATAACATAATAAACAAAGGTAATGAGAGCAGAGTCAGAGTATCAGAAGTAGTCAACTGATTATATAATATAAAGCTATATTACAGCATATTTTATTTTTCAGTACTGAATTTTTCCTTTGTTCTAGCGACCTTCAAGTTGTACTTTAGGCCTCCTGGAGTTTCCAGCATTGTTTCTATTAATTTGCCAGTAGGAAACAATTCAACCATGTCGATGGTTCACTCTCTCTTTCAGGGAAGTAAACAGCAATAGTCTGTGCTCTGTGCTTTCCCTCTGGCTGCTTTTTGCTCTGTGTTCTTCCTTGTTGCACCTGCTTGACTGACAGGGCAGATAAGATCTCATTGTGGCTTACTTTTTTTTAGTTTGTACACATGTACTTTTTACGTATGCGTGGAAAACCCTGTCTCGGGTGTTTCCATGTCCAACCCTTTAAATACTAGAGAGCTGCTCTCCGTCTAGCACATTTCTCATCTGACTCTTGCTCTGAAGATCTCAAACACGCTGACAGAGACGATGACTCGAACCTCAGTTACAGCGATGGTGCTGCTGGTTGCAGCTCTCAGCGTGCTCTGTGCAGACGCCTCAGCTTTGTGTAAGTACATTTCTTTATTTCTTTCTAGAACTGAACTGATAATAAAGCTATTTGCACAGTTAGGTTTTGCTCCTTCATTTAGATAACTGTTTTGTTAGTCGGAGACACTGATAAAGGTTAAAAAAATCTGAGATTAGTGCTGTGAAGATCTCTTTTTCGTAACGATTTAATAAAGTTAATAAAAACTGTTATTGTTGCGTTTACAGCATGTTGCAGAAAGTATACCAAAGGACAGATACCAATGGCAATCATCAAAGGATATTCCATTCAGACTATGACAAGAAACTGTCACATAGACGCTGTCATGTAAGTATAAGATGCTTTCTATGTACCTGGTGCATTTTGTACCGATTGCCTGTTTGCATTATGATGAACTCATTGAGAAAAACATAACCAAATGTTGCTGCTTTACCTCACAGATTCCACACGAAAGGAGGCAGGAACGTTTGCACGGACCCCTCCAAAATCTGGGTGATGGAGAGCATCCGTAAACTGAAGTAAGCTTGCAGATGTGTGATCGCTGTGAAGAACCTGAACATTAACTGAACAGCATTGGAATGAAAGCTAATTATTCTGTTATGTCTTTTCTGTTTTTTTTTAAGGGAAAAAGTGCAAGTAATCAGCAGAAAACATTCAAAAGTCTAACTTTACAGCTTCTGCGACTAAACAGATGTTACTACATGGAGGAGGATCTATTTCTTTATGGAATTTGCATATTTACTTTGCATATTTGTATATGCATGTTATTTTTATACTGCTACACTGCTTTTTTTAATTAAATGCATTAAAATAATTTTCTATGTACAGCGAAAAATTCTCTCTTGTATTTAATGTGCTTTACGACTCAGACTTAATGCAATAAAATGTTACGGTAATAATATAATAATAAAAATGTATATTATACTAGTATACTAGTAGTCACACACACACACACACACACACACACACACACACACACACACACAAATAGGTTCACTAAGAAATAAGATAATCATTATGATGTTATACAGTCATACTGCAGAAATATGCACTTTCTCTAAGGTTGCTTTGAAGTATACCTGAAACTTAATGAACTTACTGTACTCTGGAAACAATAAATTACACGCAATAAAAGGAGCAACAACAAATAATGTATATTTTTAAAAGAATATATAAATAGTTTATTTGCAAAAACAGATAACTATATTTTTTTCAAAAATCATGTTTTTCCATTGTGCATTATCGCGTGATTCACACAAAGCGCACAGACTGAAATAGTTGAGAAATAGTCTGTGGATGGATTAAAATGAGTTGCGTTCAATCATTTACTTAAAAAAAAAAAAGCAAACGTTATTAAAGGCTTTAGGACAAAACTTCCCCGTATACGTGCCTCAGCTCTAGGAAACAACCTTATCGATGTCATCTAAAAGGAAGGGCTGGAATGCAGAACAACCTCCCGAACAAACCTTGAAATGCAATCTGTCAAACTAATACTCACTTACACACGCATTAGTGTTCTCTTTTGTGTCGAACTTGATCTAATAATTACCCGGCCATTCTCCGAGCCATATACTTTACAGACAGCTCAGTCCTCAGATTATTCACGACAGGGCTAGATGTGAGGTTGAAGTTTATAGTTTTAGTGAAGTAATTTAAAGTTAGTGTTTTAAAAAGCCAGACTAAGAAAAAACATGAAATACTTAGAAGAGCCACATGGCGTCGCCCTCTTCTATATTGTATCGACGTAAACCATCGACGCTCATATTCAGCATAGGAGAGATTAATAATAACAAAAACAACATCGATTGTTGTTACTTTATACTTTCTCTGGGCAGAATCAGAGAAGCAACATTTATAAGGTCTTTTCTTTTTTTCTTGCTTTCTCAGTACGAGCGGGCATACATTGTGCTCAAAATGATCAGCCTTAATAAACGTATCCGGATTTTTTTCTTTTAAAAAAACCCCCAAACAAACAAAAAATGATTATGAGGGGAACGTCTAACACATTTTGCCTAATTAAAAGAAAACTCCCAGTGAGAAAGAACGAGGAAGAAAGACATAATTCCTTGCAAATTGACAGGAGCAAATTATATTGTTTGTGTTTAGAAACAATAACAGGTGCAGCAAAAATTATAAACGCTGAATTTAATAACATAGTTCACCCACATATAAAAATCCTGTCGTTTTGTAGGCTACTCACCCTGTCGTTGATCTAAACCCGTATTTCTCCTGTGATACACAGACCTTTCAGGATATGATGCAACACTCACTCTGTATGAGAGGGCAGCTCCATAGTTAGGCTGGTATTGAAAACACGTTGAAGCTGTTCTGATGAAGGCCTTGCAAACAGCTAAAACATTTCAGTGATTTTAATGGAATAACCGTCCAAATACTGAGAGAGAAACTACACAATATTTTTTCACAAGCAGGCCTGCATCTTAGCTGTTTCACACTGAACGCACTTAAGTGAACATTTAAGACAAGTATTAGCCTGCTAGCATGACTACGCTAACCACTAAAACTCGACTTTTGATTTCTGTAATGCTGTAGAACGCATTATTTACTCTTTTATGGTCCACTTTCTATTTCGCAGCTTCCCCAAAATGAATTTTTGGCTGCTTCTAGGGACAATTTCGAAGCCATTTTGTCCCTCAAATTACAACCACACACTTCCTGCAGCTGCTGAGTGGTTTAATTACCAGCGACGCTCTCCAGTCAAACCATGACTGGCAATGACATCATTGCCTCGGTCCTCTCTGCACTGCTGCACACATAGAAGGCTTCCTGCTGAATAATGGAGAAACACACACATTCCTAAACACCCACACACACAAACAGGAACTCAGCAACAAAACAGCTCCGCTGCCCAGCTCTAATCTTCCCTTTCACGCAATCGCAATCTGAACGGCAAACTCCCCCCCGGTACATGAACTTACACACGTATGAATGTCTAACTGCTGTGCATATTGGCCAAAAAGAAAATGTAGAGCTAAGATAACCATTTCAGAGTTTCTGTGTTGAAATCTTGGGTCATGACTGAAGCTTATTGCAGGGCATTCAATGGGGCCTAAAGAATACACTAGCACTGAGTTTAACTCAGACAGACAGCGTCGTTCTGCATTAGCTATGTTTGATTATTTCATCTCCAGGCTAGAAGGTTTGATCCCGTGGCTGAGGATCTGTTCTCACAGAGCCGCGCAACAAACTCCTTTAGGACTCATAAAATCCTAATTGCTGAGTTTACTGATCTGACTCATGACAACAGTTATTACAACATAGGTGTCAATGCATCTTTATCTTCACAGCATTGTGAAATATTTCATTGTGCTGTGTGGGTTATAAACTAATAAAATTACGAAACCAAATCATAGCAATCATTCTTAAGCAATTCTATGAGTTCACTCAGCTTAATTTAAGTATGGGTCACTTTGCTCTCATAGATTCACGCAAAGGGAATACTGCTGCTCAGCCAATCGTTGCTCGCAATTTTTTAGTAAGGTTCAGATTGGGGCATAAAACAGTTATGAACACTTTAAGTTCACATACTGTGATATTTTCATGGTACAATAGCACTATTATGATATATATCCAACAATGACAGTATCATATCCAAAATATGGTAGAACCGTACTATACACTTTTTTTATATATATTTGTCATCTTTTTGGGAAACAAGCAGTAATTTGAAAGGTTTAAAATAGACTTTAAGACCATGTTAGTCACCACTTACTGTACTTGCATTTTAGCAAGGACTTGCATAAGTGCCTAGCAACTTTCACAGTGGCCTTCGACCCCAAAATATTTTTCCCATCCATACTTCTCATAGGTATTTTTAAAAAGAGTATTAAGCTAATTTAATCCAATGAACTTTAATTTGAAGCAAAAAACATTTAAAAATCAGACTTACCTACAACCGTGCCTTAACAGCTTCAACAAGGAAAAAAACTAGTCTACAAAGATTTTTTTGCAGATTCAGGTTTTTTTTTTTTTATACCAGTAATTCTGCACTTAAATACTATATTTTAAGAATAAGTTGAATTAATGTGGCTTCAACAAAACCATATATACCATCAGTTAATAATATCAATGCTCAAAGTATGCACGTTTTTTGATAGTTTAGTTATAATAAAAAAACAGAAAAATATATGGAATTTCCATTTCCAGATCCCACCCACTTCTCTCTATTGGACAGACATTATGTCACCTGATTAATATTCATGAGCCAAGCCTGATAAGATTAATACTGCATTAACCTCACCCACTTTTCAGAGTTAAGATGTATGTTCAGTTGATAATACCCTTCTTGGTGTTGACAGAAACGACGTACTTTGGTAAAAATCATATTTCGCATGCCGCTCCCCGCTGTCAGTCGTGCTCGAGCACTGTTTTTAAAAAGAGACTCTTCTCCACAACAAGACGACAAGACAACAAACACTCAAAATCAGGACAGAGATGCAGTGCCCCACAGAGACTTTATTATGCAGACATTTTATTCAGATAATGTTCCACCGAGAACACGGAAGAATGAAAGGTAGTCAAAGAAAGAGACAGAAAAGCAGACGGGATTAGACAATGGCTGTGTTGTTGTGATTTGGTATCTGGAGATTTTAAGACCGAAGCTTTTTCTTTGATGTCTGCGACGGAGGCGCATGCACGCGCTACATATCTCATGTACGTAGACTAAAAAGTTGCACAAATTCCAGCTAACACCAAACAGACACACAGCTGACAGAGAGGACACAGCATTCAGCAGCAAGTGCCGTTTTAGGCTCATTCCAGGCTGCAGTGAACACAGTATATAATTTGAGAGACAAAACAGCCAAATGAGAAGAACATCTAAATGATTACACATTCATCCTCCATTTCCTTCTATCCGCTCCACACACACACACACACATATACACACAACCACCAATTAGATGCAGGAGGAAGCAGTCAGAGCGGCTGCTTCTATTTGCGTCTTCCTTGAAGAACTCCAGATCCGTGAGGATGAGAGCGGGAGAAGAAAGGAACAGAAAAGCTGATCTCCGCTTTACTGGCGTAGGGTGTAATGTACGCTGGCATGACAGGCTGGAATCTGGGCCATAGTTACATTCATTGTTCAGAGAGCTGTTACAAAACTAAACCCACCGACAGCAATGAATGTTGATTATGACCTTTGTAGAAATGAACTTGTTTATGGGGATGGGCGTGTCCTGGCTGAAGAGGGCGTGGTCTCACGGCACAATCAACGGTCGATGGTTTTTCAATGTCAGAAACTCACCGACAGCGTTGAATGTTCAACAAGACCAGCAAGAGGGTGGGAAAGACCGAAATAGTTCATTCAAACCTTGTCATGTGGTCTTCCGCGTCCTCAGAGCTTTCAGAAAGAGCCGTCACCATGCTGAGCCGAGTCTCTGCCAGAAGATAAAATGAGAATATGAGTGAGGAATTCTAAATAAGAAAAACTGCTTGACTGAATAGATAGACACAAAGAATATTAGCTGCTACTCAAGACAAAAACAGTTGGTGGCTCCAGGATAACACACGGATAAAACAAATAAAACATTGTTTGAAAGCAACAAAGGCATTTATAATTTGTTTCCAATAAACGCTGTTCTTTTAAACGTATTAATAAAAAGTATCCCGAATATAAGCATGACATTTTCCTAAAATATTGAGCAGCACAACCTGTTAACACTAAATATTTTGCTGATTTGAATCAAGTAACAATTATTATTAAATTGTAATAACATTTCACAATATTACAGACTATTTGTTTATTTTTGCACCTTGCACATCTTGCCTTAAAGGAAAGCCATAGCTAAAACTGAGCTCCTGTCAAAAATAACAAATAGAATATGTGCGATCATATTCATGTGGCACAAATAAAACTTTTAATAAAAATCCAGAGGAGCAACTGTTGTGGAGGACAAAACCAGAATCTATAGAGAAAATGCTCCAAGTCAAAAATCTCATCATAAAAGAATAAAAAGTGATGTTCTTGAAAAGCATAAAAATTTTTTATTTTATTTTGTTCAAAGAAATATTAGTTTATCTCACACACACACACACACACACACACACACACACACTCTTTTTTCATACAAAAGGCAGACTTGCACTAAAACCAAACTCAACCAAATCGCTCTACCATTTCAAACACAATGGACGATGAATTCAAACACACCGCACCACCTCTTCAGACGACCATGGGGGGTGAAAGGGTTTCCTATGGCAACAGTGGTGTGAGGGAGGGATGTGATAATCCAGGGGGATTGTGGGTAGAGTGGATGTGTGTGTACGGGGATCCCCTGTGAATCCAGCATTACATTATCACGAGACAGAACACATTCAGGCTTTATACTACCACAAATGAAAGGGAAGTAGTTTATATTGCATGACAAAACATTGCTCTGGTGGTGTTCTCATGCAGTTACCGGATATTATCAGTTATTTAGCAGGATATTCATATGAATTTTTATACATTTGTGTGATCGGTTCCCAGCAATATACACTATTTATTCAGTCTTTTATACCCGGAATACACCTAGTCAGTATAAAAAAAATAATCTTATTCTGTTTAAAAACATGATATACCAGTAATATGTAGTGCTGGATGTCTGATTCATTTAAGCAAATCGATTAATGAACCACAATCAGGATCAAACATCTGCCCTATCTATTCAAACCTATTTTTATATTTTGTAAGGATTTCTAATAGATAATTATGCTAGGGTAGATCAATTTACTTAATCAATTTGCTTGTTCCATTTACAAAATATGTACTGATTAATATGTAGTACTGATTCATGACCCAAGTTACATTCATACCGACATAAAATCTTTTTCGGCCTATCCAATTAAAATGTATTTCATTTTTCTTTAAAAAAAAATCTATGATCTGAATTATATATGTGGGTCAAGCTACATTTACACAGGTGTTTTGACATAGATTTGGCCTATCAAAGTATTTTAATAAATACTGTGCTCGGCTCATTTTAGTGAATCAATTAGTGTCCAAGTTCAGAATATTTTTCTAAATATATTTTTAGCCCATCTAATTCAAAGCTATTTAGTCTATTTAATCTATCCACTATTTTAGTGGGACAAAAAAAAAAAAAAAAAAACACAAGCCATCTAATTCGTACAAGTCTGATACAAAACACCTTTCAGAAAACTGAAATATTTTGAATGATTTTTAAATGTACAAAGGTTAAAAATAAAATGTGAAAAGTGAAATGTGGTTTCAGAACTTTGGACACAACAGTATTTACAACATTAAAAATAGACACTCACTCCGACTCACCCTCAGTCCCATAGCAGTTTGTCCTTTTTCGTGAACCAATACCTCTACTAAAATACCAGAGCCTGTAGAGTAGCTTTCATTCCTTATTTGAGTACTTATGGTGGTATAAAGTGGTCCAAGCAAGAGAGAGAAAGAATGTGCCTTCCTATATACGCGTATATGTCTAATATATAGTCCATAATGGCTTTCAGACGTGGTGGTCTGATCTTAACGTGGACTGTGGATGTGGCCTTTTTCAGTGCGTCTCCTTGTGGTCTTCCACAGAATTTGGGGTGTTGGGGGTTGGGAGGGGGCCCCGTTTTAGCTCTTAAAATACCCTGCATCAAGCCACGGTTGGGCAGCTCGTCTATCAGCGCTGATTACACATCACTGCTGCTGCGGACAGGAGGCAATCAGGAACGCGTTCACCCCTGATGTGTCTCACAACGCTTCCGTCCCCTACAGCCACCTGTGGATTCCAGCACTGTGGACGTGTCTTTACTGTGAGAGAGGAAAGCTAGGTGATGTCCTAGGATTTCCTCTTTCCTACAAAATATGAATTCGTGCCAGAGCTGAAGAGAACTAATCAAAGTAAACAGGAATGTAATTAAGTGTAATTAAACGGAAAGGAATATAAATATCATAACAAACCTTTTCAAAACAGTGAAGTTTTTCACAGTAAGAGACTGCTACTTCTAACTCTCTCATATGATTTGGTTCATTCGGTCTGATTCATTTTAGTAAATAATTCATAATTCAAACTAATTCATTAGTAGTTGCTGTGCTGATGAGATAAAGCCATTTTGGTGAATCGCTACAGTTTTATAATGTCGCGTCTGACCAATCAGAATCAAGTATATAATTGTGACGGCATCTCTCTTGTCTTCGCTGTGTCTATAAATTCTTGTGTTTGAGCTTCAGCCTCTTAAGGATCATTGAAGACAAGGCACTCTTTTGAAGCTGCGTGGCTCTGTTCGGGGGAGATGTGCCGCTGGACAGTGACGGAACGCCAGACGGTCTGATGAGATGAAAGAGAAGCTTCCCTGAGTTTCCACAGCGATATGATCTCACAGTGCCGCAGGTGCCATGAGGTTCAACTTTTAAGCTGGAAATGAGGCAGGGGGCTGGAAAACCAGTTAACCTAATCAGGCCTTGATAGGAATGACAATAGCAAGAAGACAGCTCAAATAAAGAAAATGAATTGTAGGAATTGCTGTACCTCTTGAAAACAATTAAAAAAAATATCTGTATGCTATAACTAATACTTCAGTAAGGTTAATTATATATCCTATCCTACATAATATTACAATGCTGGTTGGCCAATATGAACATTCAAATATTTTTGTATAATAACTGCTAGTCTATATCAGTGTAGCAGCCATTATCCATTTCAGGCGAAAAAAAACAAACCAAAAAAAAAAAAAAATAGTTACTGGTTCGGAATCATGATGAACATTTCAGGCTGATGATACAATGATACCCAGGGCAACTTTTTGAGCAATGTAGCAATGTTTTGAGCAACCAAGGGAGACACAGGGCCAGTGACTGATCTAAAATATCCAGATTTTTTACCCATTCTTTATGGGAAAGTGCCCAATCAACTTTGCTCAAAAAAAAAAAACTGTTGGCAGGCAAAATTGGCCCATGTATCATCAGCTTGGGGTTTATTTTGACATAATGAAAGCTGAATTTTCATCAATATTCCAGTCTTTCAGAAATACTTCAGAAATCATTCTAAAATGCTGATTGGGTGCTTAATGGTGTTCAAAAATTGTGCTGCTTAATGTAGAAACCAGAATGCATTTTTTCAGGATACTTCAAATAGAAATTTCAAAAGAACACAATTTATTTGAAACAGAATGATTTCTGTATAATTATAAACGCTGTTAATATAACTTTCAATTATTAAAAGCATTTAATTTATAAAAAAAACAACAACCTGGTCTCATACAAATACGTATCTCCGTGCACTTTTTGTGCAACACTGTTTTTAAGTGCCTTACTGCACATTTTTGCACAGTTTCAAAGTGAATGTCCACCGAATGTCCACCAAAGTGAACACAGGTTCAATACATGAACCCTAGCACATTTATATTACATTAATATGCATGTATAGCAGTGGTTTGGAGTCGAAATATCCATGGACTGTTGCTAAAAGCTAATGCTCTCTCATGTTTGAAATATGCCCTACAACAAATGCAATCCTAAACCAACCTCATAGTGTTAACAAATGCTGATACAAAACTGATATAAAAAGGCATTTGTTGATGCAACCGTGCCATTTCAACTTCCTTTTAAGCAGATTTGAATTGTTCTGTTGAACCGTAGTTACACAGGATTCAAACCAGAGTTCCTTGCTTATCAAGTGCATGTTTGTACTACCGAACAAACCTACCGTCTACGAAAACCCATAGATATCAAACTGGATGTGTGTGAAACTAACATTCAAAAGCATCAGTTGTCAAATAACCAAACATATTAATATTGTTTTGAAGTCATAACATGATATTCTTCAAAAAATGTGCGAAAATCAAAACTCAGTAAATCTGTGTGAAAAGGAACAAAAGGTGTCGGAGTTAGAGGTTACTGCCTCTAGTGTTAATTTCTTTTGGAAATTGCAGTGATACACATTTCGTGTCTTGCTAAAAAGTACACCAAGGTACGTTTATGCCATGAAACCAGGCAGAAAACAACACATTTGAACAGTAGACGTGACGGTTTCAGAGACTTCTGTGCCATGCTAGACAGGGAAAGGTGTCATATTGTGAAAAACTTTCTAGACATTTATCTTTGAGGAAAACAGTTCAAGCTCTCAGGTTATCCGAGTTCATTGCCACTGAAGCTTATTTTAGTTTATAGGACAAAAAGGTAAACCCCAGTTTAACCTTTGACCCCTAAACCTTTAGGAATTCAGCCCTGAATCGCTGGTTGCATTGTTCCAATAACCACCATAGGAGAGAGTGTGTATGCATGCATTAGTGTGTGTGTGTGTCTACAAAAAGGCATTTAGAGTGCTGTCAGGCTTTGAGTGAGTCGGCTTTGCTATCAGCCCGAAGGCTTTCTACGGGTCACCTGCTACAGACCTGAACTCAGAGACCGTCTGGGACTTTGACTCTCTCCCCCCAGCAGACACACACACACACACACACCCAAACACTGATTTACACACACACACAGCTGTTATTCTTCACTGCAGACAAAAGGATGTTTGTCAGACATGCCTATGCACAATGTTTGCTATTGTAAAAATCAGTGGCTGGACAACCCACAACCCATTCAATCTCTGGTAAATCACCACTCAAGACACTCAGCTTCCTGTTAATCACCACAGAGTTCATTCAAAACCCTCACACAGCAACACAGAGAGACAAGAGAGAGCTGGCTAGTGACTAGAACATTTACAAACTACCAACTAAACTACAAGGACTACTGTAAGGCACTGGATAAAAAAAAGCAACATCTGCTCACTTAAAGGTAAGGTACTGTAAAAGATTTCAGAGAGGCTAGAGCCAGCTCTGGAAACATAAGATCCCACCCTCCCTGCATAATTACTCTCCAAAGCCATGCCTCCGTTAAAACACATGAACATGCACAGGCAGACCAAAGGCTAACAAGTGAAATAATCATTGGTGAGAAAACATTAGAGTACAAAGCACATAATATTACAATAATAATGCTTTCCAATCTTGTTTGGTCTGTAAACGTGCAATAGAACGGAATGATGAGGCATCATATCTTCACTAAACAAAGTGCACAGAGATATGCAAATACATACACTGACAAGCAGGTAGGAAAGCCTATGTTAGTTCTCGGACCGGGGAATACGACTGGACAAACATTTTAGGGTCCTACACCTTCTACAGACAACATAAATACATTATTATTTGCATGCTAGGTCAAAAAACACTTTAAATTGTGTTATAATAAGCATTTATTTTTATATTACTTAAAATAATATATATCAACAACTCCTAAACAATTCGCTCAAAGATTTCCAAACCTCTTCTAAGGTGATGCTAATCTGATTGGTCCTGCAGATTTTCTGCTCAAAAACATTTCTTATTATTATCAATGTCAAAAGCAGTTGTGCTGCTTAATTTTTTTATGGTAACCATTGTTCATTGTTTCTCAGGGTTTTTTTAAAGAATAGAAAGTTCAGTAACACTTTATTTTTTTGGGTCCCGTAACTAGTTAACTACTTATTAGCATGCATATTACTAGAATATTAGCCATTTATTAGTCCAAATTATGCCTTAATCTACATCCCTAATCCTACCCTATACCTAAATATATTTATTAAGAAAATGTATGTAACATCATAAATGTATTTATGTAATGTATCCTTTCTGAATAAAAGCATTAACTTAAAAAAAAGCTTGTATTATAAGCTCTCCTTGAATACAACAAAAAAAATAAATAAAAAATTAACCAATGAAAACCACAAAACCCCACTTTAAAACCAACTACCAATCTGAAAGCACCAATTAAACAACCCCACCTAAAAACATCAATCAATCAAACAGCCCAGACGTAAAACCGTTAGACTTAAGATACATCAGAACACTGCCCCTTCCTTTCACCCTGAATGCCCCTTTTTCTAAAGCCTGTAGGACTGGTGGGATTCCAGCGTACAGTGAGACTGTTTACGCCACGGATCACAGCAGACAGACATAAAGCTTTCACTCTGCCTCCCTCACATAGCGGCAACTACATTAAAAGGGCATAAATCTGTGGGAATGGACATGCAAGAATGTGTATGAGCGTATTAAAGAAAATAAACCTGCTGTCAGTCAAAGAAACCAAAGCCCTGCAGATGTGATGATGTCTTCTACCTTGCTTTTTAGGTCAAGAAATGGTTTTCATCGTTCCCTCTTCTCTCATTTTTGATTCACGGCTTATTAGAGGCTGTTCCACTGACGTAACTTATACATGGAAAGCCATTATATAGTCATTTTTAAATAAAGTTACGGTCAGGGTTTGCATGAGGATGTATGGAGCCCTTATATGCAACATAGCTTCGTTTTTCTTGGAACACGTTTATTGGAACACAATAAATCCCTTATATTAAGGGCCGGGAGCCAAAACCCAAACAATCATTTATGTAAAATATATCTACAGAATGTCAACTCTTGGAAAGTCCATAATTTAACTGTTTTTCTTATTCAACACTGTGGTATTTTATCCTCACAGCTCTTACTTGGAGGTCCAATGAGGACAAGATGTGCGTGTGTTGGGAGTTCTTGAAGGCCGACAGTTTATTTCTGTTCCTGCGTCGCGACGCGTTTTTGCCAACTCAGCGAAACCCCTGCAGCTTCTGGAGACAGAGCGTGGGTGAGAGGGAGAGCGCAAACCCACAGTCAAAACTCCAACTGCTTCTACTGTCCTGCGCAGCCTCTGAAAAACACACAAAAGTCACACTCTTACATGATCGTGCTCGAACTTCTTGGCCCCCGAGCAGCTGAAACACAGTAAAAGGAAAATCACATGGCATCGCCGCCAGACAATATGGTCATAAAAGAGAAAGTGCACAGCTATGGTTGGCTTAAACAAAAGGACGGGGACAGACCGTCGGGCACCAGAGCCACATCCACAAAAGATGAAGCCCTGGATTACAGAGTACTGCAGAAAACCATATGACTGATACAAGACAGCCTGGCCTGAAAGAACCTCATAAAACATACACTCATAATTAGGGAAGTGCAAAAAAAAAAAAAAAAAAAAAAAAAAAAAAAAAAAAGAAGCATCTTGACATTTTTAAATCAAAAAAAGGCTTGTTGTTCGCATAGCTGTTAACTAAACCAAAGATATATATATATATTTTTATACAGTAATATTTCTGTATTTGTTTTTTTTTTGCCAAAATATTTAAACATGGAAAATATCTGGTTGGACTTAATTGGATCTTTCCATTTGTATTATCTGAAAAGACTGTTTAAATTGATTCATGAAGATGAATTAAACTTTAAACCAGAGAAATTAAAAGATGTTGATTAATTTGATGTAATCAGCAAAAACATTGTAAATATAGCCGTAATTATTTATGTAATTATACATAATTATATTAAATAATTAATTACTTATATATTACTCTGCTAACGCAATGCATATTTTTAGCCCTATAGGACACAATATGAATTTCAAGTATCAAAATCTTGTCTCAAAGCTCGAGAACAGAACAGAACAGAGCAGAGCAGGCAACAGAACTTTTCCAAAAAAAGCTTTGTAATATTATCCAGCTAGTGAATAATCATTAAAGCTATATTAAATCTGAAGATACCATATCTTTGCACCATTAGTCTCTTTAAACTATGAATATTCAATAAACAACCTCACGCCAGGACATGTCTCACACAGCCTCAGGTGAACTTTCCAGAAGGCAGCAGAAGGTGGAAGCAGGGCTGTCGCAAAAAGTCACAACGCCCATGACAAATGGCAACCTCACACACTGTTCAAACAATCACATGTCTTGCTGACAGGAAGTGCAGAACTGCAGGGATGTATGTGGCAACACAAAGAGCTTTAATCTTCCCTACAAAAGAAGGAAACATGTTGTGTGATTTACAAGCCAACAGCACCACGCGAGGATTCATCGAATCACAGCGGAGACCCTTGAGTGTAACAGAGCCCGTTTAAAGTTTAACACTGCACTCTTTATTTCCTCTGCTTCTGTTCTTTTCCCTCTTCACCTCTTTTCTCTCTTTTCTCAACGCCTCTGCAGGAAGTGCACGCTGGAGTTTATTTTTGAATCGGACAAAAGGAATGCATGCCATTTCCTGTTCATGCCGTCTCCATATGGACGTATAAATGAAATGCGTAGGTATAGAAGGGTTTCCCTCGACAAACTCATCACGCTCTCAATATCAAACAATATAGTGTTTCTTGTCCACTTTGGGAAACACAGAGAAGCGAGCATCCAGTATAGCAGGGCACAAATCAAAATGTATGAAATTTTTGCCCTTTTCAGAGATGGGAAAATGCGGAGTGTAACAGTATTCTCGAACAATGGTACACAAATGAATCATATTGGTTCAGTAAGCTTTCAAAAACATTTGGGAACCAAATAGTAGTTATAAAGTAATGCTACCGATATTCTTAGACTACTGCCAATGATCTGATTCCAAATTGCACCTGGTCTTTCTTTTCAGTGATGCCGGTTAGTACTCTACATAGCTAAATGGTGGCACTCATGAGCTCTTCTGAACCGGAAAATGACAAACAGGATACATTATATTGACCATAAGTACAGACATCGTCTTTGGACTAAATGGCACTTTATGCTGAGAAAAAAATAAATAAATAAACTATTCATGTCACGCGAGCCAAATCGTTAAATGTCTCGTACTACACTTTTGTATCCTTTCAAAACTACAGAGGGATCCGAGTATGGGTGCACTATACTGTAAGAGCCCCAAAATTTGAGTCATTGTGTAGTTTTTAGTTCTAAAAGCAGCATCTGCTTCGGCGTCTGCTGAAACAAGACAAATCGGTGACTTCTACTGAAGACAAATTGAGAAGTCTATAAAAAGGACATGCTTTAAAGACGAAAAATAAGAAATAAAAAGAAAACTCACTATATGCCAAAACCGAGACTCAGCCCTGGCAGGTTTTATGCAATGCTGTGACATAAAGACTTGAGCTCATGCACTTTATATACAATACAAGTTAAATGGCATTCCCATTGAAACGAGCTGGTTCTCTTTAAGTGGAAAGGTTGTAAAATATGCTTTACTACATTTGGAGGAAAATGTTTAAAAATTAAGTAAAAAAACCGCAACCACAGTCATTAACATAAAAAAACTAAACTAACGCAACTAAATATTCAGTTCCATCACGTTGTCTCTAAGCAGATTAAATGAACAAAACAGCCTCTTTTTCTTTTTCCTTGACATAATCAAAATGAATTAAACTCTCTCACAATCCTCACTCATTTTTCACACAGAGAGGGGTAAGAAGTAAAAAAAAAGAAATGGAGAGAAAGAAGAGGAAAACGAAATAAGAGAAATGAACGGCTCATTGCTTGTGCATCCTACAGCAGTAGGGTCCCACACTGTGCCCAGTGGGGTTTACAGCATTATGGGTAATGAGAGGGGGAAAAACGAAATGTTCTAATGGTTTAGAGCTGGGTGGCTGTCTTTTAGAAGTGAGAGAAAAAAAAGAGGAATCGTTGCTTTCTGTTTATGCCATAGACACTCAGCAGAACACAATGTTTTTTTAACTGCATGTTTATGTGGTTGCCCTTCGAAAGGTTCCAACTTACTGAGTTTGCAGATCACAGATCACAGCCAACAATACAGAGGTTTCTTGCGATTTCATTTTTAGCCGCTCGGATATTTTTATTATTATTGGAATTAATGTTTTTTCTTAATTTCCTATTGCAGAGGTGTTCTTTTTGGGAAACCGCTGCGTAAGATGTCTGTGGTTAAATCCTCAGTCACAAACACATGGCATATTCTACAGTCAGCACCTTTAGAAAAAATGTTCTCAAGACAGTGTTTAAGTTAAAGCATGAGCTCAAATCAATTTCGCATGTTTCTTCAATGTAGCTCTTGGGAGTTGTGTATAAATGTGAGTTTGTATCAGAAATGGTCTCTGATTAAACATTTTTCCCATGGGTTTCGGGAAAAAGAACTATCAAAGACAAATGATGTATAATTAAGCCTTAAACACGGCTTAAAGATTTCACATTATTTCATCACAACTATGACGCAACTTTCAGAGAAGCTGTATACGAGTCAAATGGATGTCTTTAAAAGACTGATTGTGGATATATTTGAGACAATTCAAGATCTTAAGAGCTCATTTGTGAAAGCACACTTACAATTACCGCCTACATTTCGCAAAACTAAAAAGGTCTTGCGCCGTATATCTGCAACCACCATGTGCGAAAGCAGAACGTCACTTGTCAGTATAGAAGTGTGACTGAATTTTCAACACTACGCTACAAAAAAAACCTGTGAATGGAAACTAAAATGATGACGTTAACGGCTGACAACTTTTTAAACAGCCTAAATTTTAAAAAAAAGCAGTAACTACACCAAAACTGGAACTGAGCAGATTGGCTGAGTTTTGTTTGATTAACTTTGATTTGATATCAATTTTCACATTTGGTTTTCTTTCCAAGCGCAATCAAACCGAACCCATCTGTCACAGTCAGCCTTCAGACATAACTCCGCTGATAAAATGTGTAGTTATTTTGGCCGTGTAGGGGAGCGAAACTGACTTGAATTGTTGTGTTTTTATAGAGTCTTAACTATAAAGGCTCCAAAAGAAGGTTTTTGGGTCCCCAACGAATTTATCCATGATCATTGAATCAAGTGTGAAGAACATTTTTAAAAATATTAAATAAAATGTTTTACTAATTAATCTAAAGAGCCCCACTGATGCCAACAAAGAACCTTTATTTTTTTAAAAGCGTGCTCATATTACAACCTAGAACTGATACACTCGATTTCTGCAGTCTAATCCAGCTCTTTCTACAAAACCAGCAAGTTTTGTTCCACTCGAATTCCATGACGGTTACTTTAATTGCTATGTAATTATTACGCTACTAGTGACACTAAAAGAAATTGCAAAAATTACGCTTTCCATTTCCGTTTTCTCCATCTGCCATTGTTCAGCAAACAGATAGTCCCACTTTAAGCTCATTCCATTGACTAAAACAAAGTTGTTATTCAAAAACGAAGCTCACAGAGACGTACTATTTACAGTTTTCGAAGAAATTAACTTTCAAAAAGCTTCTTAGTTTCAGAGCATTAAGCTTGTATATGAGACGGTATTATAACACCAAACTCATTTTAAAAAGTACATAAAGTGTACAATCACACACTATGACTGAGCAGCAGGTAGTGGAAATTGTACATAATATCCCATATTTTAACTGTATATAAATGTGTCGCTGCAGCCAAAACCATGCCGTTTTAGTGCGATTTTTACCAACCAACCGCAGTCATGCTCCAGGGAGCCTGAGCTTGTGTTGTAAGTTTTCAGTGAAGAGTAGAAAGATCGTTAGCATAAATCATTTGCTACGTTAAGGGTTGTTGGTGATGTAGATCCAGGAACGCTGGTAACGCATTGCCCCACACCACCCAAACGCTCCAGATGGGGACAAAGTTTATGCAGATTGGCTCATTAACCTCGCTGTGCTGATCTCTCCACGGTAATGACACCCGCAGCACGCTGGGGCTTCAATAATCCATCTCAACATCCTCTCCACTCAAAAGATTACACTGTGGATGCCACATCCCCGGCCCTGGAAATAGCGAAGCCTCTACATATGCGAGCGCACACGCTCAAGCGCACCCAGAAAAAGCGTCAGAACAAAAGCAGCTGGTGTCATATTCCCCCCGAGGTGCTTCTGTTAATTTTAGTTCCTCAGACAGAATGGATGAACATCTCTTTGAAGCGAAGCCCATTCTGGGATATTTTTCCCAAAACACCCCAACCACACATTGAGGTATGATATCTGTGTGTGTGTGTGTGTGTGTGTGTGTGTGTGTGTGTGTGGGTGGATTATGTTGAGAATGGGCGTGGCTTCCCTCAAGACATCCCGTATTTTAGAGCTGCCTTGACTTCTGTTCTGCATGTATGAAAATTATAGTTGAATGGTGACTGCCTTTCACTGTTTGCAATGAATGCCCACATTTACGCCGCTTAATACCGCACACCTCTGAACAAAACTACTTCTTTTACTTTTCACTTGAAAAGCAGTCAATATGCTTAGCTCCTGCAGGGGGTTGTGGATTTCTGGGACATTTTCAAAAAAGAGCTGCACACAAACTATCGGTTTTATAATATTGGTAAAGGTAAAAATGTTCACACACCCAGTAAATTACCCTGTGGGCAGCACAAAACTGTCGCTCGTTATTTGGATTGTAGCGTCCTTTGTTGTGTGTCTCTTTGCTATACAGAGATAGCGCTACACCAAAATGGTCTCAAGCTAAAATACATTTGTGCACTACGTGTTCAAACGTTTGTGATTGGTGGTTTTTGTTAGATTCTTCGAAAGACTCATACCAAGGCTGCATTTGTTTGATCAAAAATACAGTAAAAACTGTAATATTACAAATAATTATTACAAAATCGTCTGCAGTGTCACATGATTCTTAAAAGTATTGCAATATGCTGATTTGCTCCTTACGCAACTTTTTTTTTTATCATCAATTCAGAAACCAATACTATTTGTGTGACAGCAGTGATACGTTTTTCGAGATTGTCTGACGAACATAGTTTATTTAACATTGAATACTCTTGATCAATTTAAGGCAGTCGTGCTGAATAAAAGCCTTCCTTTGTTTTTTAAAACACAAACTTTTTAATGATATTGTATGTTTGAGATGTACTTGTGCAAGACAGCATTCTGAACTTGCAAACCTACAATTCCACAAATATGCTATATAAAGAAATGTTAAGACTCGTAGCTCAACACAAAGCAGTAGGAGCCACTTAA
The DNA here is from genome assembly GCF_018831695.1 of Puntigrus tetrazona. NCBI lineage: Eukaryota > Metazoa > Chordata > Actinopteri > Cypriniformes > Cyprinidae > Puntigrus > Puntigrus tetrazona. The sequence continues at coordinate 21,734,169 of NC_056700.1, forward strand.
CATAAAAACATAAAAGTATGTTTCCATTGTATTTTTTTGTGCTTGACCTGGAGAGACTCACAGCGAGCAGTCTGAGGATATAACGTCATAGTACACGCACAGTACATGTTTTGGTATTTTGTTGATTGTACAAATTTTTGGGTGAATATAATTGATGAAATAACTAGAAGACTCGAAATTCAGAGCAGGCATTACGGTTGCTTATTTCATTACGATTTGTAAAGAACAAAAAAAAAACAGTTCCTACAAAACTAAAATGGTGTTTAGTTTTTTTTTTATTAACCAAGTGGCATTGGGTTTCCCTCAGAACTAATTTTACTTTTCAGAAATATTTTCACAATTACTTTTCACATCTCACAACATATTTTTGTTCTCTACCAACCTAAAGCTCAAACAGCCTCTTTTTGTGAAAGGTTTTTCTTGCATAATTGTGCTTAAGCCGTGCTATTTAAAATACATGAATTAAAATACCCATGCTTGCCTTTTTTTTTTTTTAATTTACTTTTTTTTTTTTTTTATTCAAATGACATTCATGCAACGGCATAATTAAACGTTCAGATACTTTCTGACACCAGTGTATCTTACCCTGCAGGTATACCTGACATTAAAAACATCGGATTTGTGTGTCTTATCACACTGTGTGTCCTACTGATAAAAGAATAGAAGCCCTTTCTGACGCTTTTTGGGCCTGTTTGCTGTGTGTGAGAGAGAGAGAGAGAGAGAGACAGAGAAAGAGAGGAGGGGGTGTTCTCTCCAGACGCCCGTTGCTGTTGATCATTACGTCTGTGTTCAGGTGTCTCTGAGGGTGGCAGTAGGTGGAGATAAACCCGGGAGACAGACAAAGAAGGTGGAGTGTGTGTGTGTGTGTGTGTGTGTGTGCATTGAGGGGGCTCACTTTCCGGTACAGATATAATCACACAGCCTGTAATATATTTAACAGTCGCCTCTCTCGGTCTGTTGCGGCTTTCCATGACCTTACTTTATCTCACTGCAGACCGGAACGGCAACAAACAGATTTCGTATATTGCAATTAGACACATCTGGATCCTGTCAACAACACCAGACGGATTTAAGCGATCAGCTCGATTCAGTAATCTACTTTTTCTTTTAAACAGCGACTCGTCCACACAAAGCGCACAGTTAATAAGTAACGTTTACTGTAGAAAGAACCGCAGAGAACAACGAAACCGAAACCCAGATTAAAGGTAATCATGCACATTTAACTTGTCACTAAGCCAAGTTTATCTCCAGCCCACATGCAAGCATCAGTTTACTGATTTAATCTAATGATGCAGCGGTGAAGATGAGAGTCTGGGCGCTGAGATGACTCATGTCACCGTCTGTGATCAGGCCGACAATGGAAAGCAGTCATACACCAGAGGTGAAATCCAGGTGATCTGGAGCGAGCTTTTCATCTACACGTTTAGAAAACTAGAAATATCTCTGGGCAGACGGGGAGGGAGGGTTGTAATACTTTCCGATATACATCTACCGGAGCCGCAAAGATTGCTGAAAATGGGACAGTGTGTACACCTACATTTGTTTCCTATTTTATTTCCGTTTTTTAATCAAAATCGCCGTTAATACGCTTACCACTTGGAAAAAATTTAAAGGTTTACAATTAAGAAATTTGACGGCCACAGTAAATTAATGCAAGTAATTTAAAACGTCTGTGTTTTTAATTAAAGCTCACTCTGGGGATAACCGTAACAATAGCGCTCTCTGTATTTTATTATAAACGTGCATGGTTTAGGGGTAATGTACATTTCTAAACGACTCATTTAGGAATGCTATATCAAAGTTTGAGATGGCAAGAAACGTAGAGGGGTAAACATGTAAAAAAAAAAAAAAATTTGTGACAATTTGCAATTAGTGAGAGATAATTTGCACTCAGAAATTGCTAGTGAATTTCAAAATAAATTACAAGGAAATTTCAATTTGAAATTTAAAGCAGAAACACTGAAATTGCTTATTTTTTCGTGAAGAACACTGTAATATTTTTTTTCTTACTTTTCATATTTAGCCCTTTCATGAATTGCATTAATTATTAAAATCACAAAAGAGAATTCCTATGACAAAAAATAATTATTTCCAATTTAATGATGTAGAAAGACGACGTTATTTCAATAAAAAGATGAGGTTTTGGTGAGGTTTTTTACAGAGGTTTTGGTGAAACAACTAATGACAATAAACATAAAGGGAACAGTCATATATAATTAAATAAAGGTAAAAGAAAACCATCCATGGTGATTTTACATCCTGAGAGGTAAAAAGTAGCTTTTAAAGATCTTTGCGTGTATGTCATGCTACAACATAAAACAAACAGAAGCTTTTTACTATCGGAATTAACTTTTATAAGCTATTATGCCATTTCTAATACTATAGATAAATCTATCGTGCTAAATAAATGGAATGCATAAAAAAATCGAAATAATCTGCAATACAACTTTAGAAAGTCTAGCAGAAACGCATCGATCAACCTGCAGATAAAGCACTTTTATGAATAAGTTATTGGTGACACAGTTCCTATTTCACGCGGAGCTGCCACCAGCTTTTACCTTGATTTTACCTTGGTTTTAGGAACAAAATCTGCAGCACGTGCATTGGGAGAGCAAAGTGAAGGCTTACATACCGTCTTTAAAATCTTAAGAAGATATAAAGGAAGCCAGTCCGCGTAAGGAGCTTTGGAATCGCTTCAGAAATCTCTCCGGATCCTCCAGCTGGTTGGATCTGCGCCGGTCACCGCTGAATCGCTGTAGTTCCACTCGCGCTCTCAATGATTCCACAAATAGGGCGGGGCTTTGGGTCACATGACGGCCTGTGGAACATATGATTGGCCACTGGGATGTAGGTTGCCAAATGCGCTTGATTGCGATTGGTTGAGTGTAAAGCTATTTGACGTTGAGTTCAGCGTGTGTTAGAATTTTGTGAAGGGGAATAGTGGGTGGGTGGGGTCCTTCAGAAAAAAAAAAAAAAAAAAAGAAAAGAAATCCAAGGCCCACATTTTCTGCGAGTCTGTCAGTGTGGAGATTTCCATCCTAAAGATGCTTAAAAACGTATATTATTCATGAAAGTGAAGCTATATTTGTTAGTTATTATTATTTTGTAGTGCAAAAGACTATTAACTAATGCAGTTATATCATTCAGCATTTTCAAAGAAAAATGTGACTAATAAAATGGTTTTAATATTTAAATAATATTTAACAAAGTATATATATATATATATATATATATATATATATATATATATATATATATATATATATATATATATATATATAATAAACAGTTTGGATCAACGCACTAAATAATGTAGCAAGCATTTTTTTTTTTTTTCTTTTGCAGTGTGTACACAATAGTCATGCATCGCATGGTACACTTCCTGTTTACTCCACTAACCACAAATCTGAATGAATTTGCTTGGCTTAAAGGAGAACGAGTATTGCTTTAGGGACACTTTTAAATCGACTCATTTGTCTTCCTTCTGGTCAGGACGGCAGAAGGAAGCATTAAAGAATCCTTTAAACAGTTCCATTGAGGTATGCTTTCGGCCATCATCTGGAAAAGATTAAATTTTAATTGACAATTGGTTCCCCAAGATCTATAAAACAACAAAGAGGAATGAAAAACATTAAGAGTGCTTCTCCTCTGTGCTGTTTCTGCTGAACCGCAGAGCTCTGTGACACATTTCAGTGAATTATTTACAAAAGAAAACTCAAAATAGGATTCAGTCCTCCTTTTGTGAGCAACGAGAGTCACTCCTCAAAGCTATCAGGATCAAACAGATCTGTAAATCACTGTTAATACTCACCATCATGTTGTTTCCAACATGTATGACTTTTTGTTTTCCATGGTAAGCAAAAGGAAGTGAGAAGTCACGTTGAACATATTTATGGCTTGTACTGCCTGGAAAAAAGCGGTCATTTTTCAAAATTTCTCCTTTTGTGTTCCATAAAAGAAAGTCATGCGTGTTTTCAATATACTCTTTCAAAAATATATTTATCACAGTATTCGACTTTTGAACACATGCTTGTACAATAAAAAAAAATCATTGTGAAAAAAGAAAAAAAAAGATGAATTCTCAAATTGTAGCTCATCTTACATTCTGTCCCCATAGGCTCATAGAATTATGCGTAATACTGCACACATTTATGTCTATTATGTTGTCTGTTGAAACCACAATTTATAAGGATGTGGTAGACAGTGTGAAGGAAAATTAATCTCTCCTCTTCGCACACACACACACACACACACACACACACACTCATGTGCTCAGTAGTTATTTGCAGGGTTGATAAATTCGCTCCCGCTAAAGGATAATCCGTAATGAAAGTGTTGCAGGTTTGTGCAGCAGAGGCTGGTTTCTGTCGTCTCCATGGTGATTTGACATAGACGTTCACATGTGGGTAAAAACATTTCACTGGGATGGTATTCAGTGCTGGAATTTATTGCTAAATTTAGGCAGGACATTTTCACAGTTATCTGCCTGACACCGCAGACTAGAGACCACATCATGAATTGTGTTATGAGAGAAACTCACGCATACTCATTATTACCATAAATTCCAAAAAGCCATTTCGAAATCTGGAATCAAGAATCAATTCAAGTCTTGTTTCGCATCACGTAAATGTGCTAAATATATACCCAGGCGGGTTTTTAAAATTACTCTTGGATAAATTCTGATGCCTTTGTAAATCAATTTAAATTGGGACGACACGTAATTTTATAACCGTGCTGATGCGAAAACACCATTTGTGTGTGATCAGAATGATTGTTCCACCTTTTGTCACTGTCATCACGTGTGGAAATCTGATCTGCTACACTTGATTACCATGGCAACCTACCAAAGCCAGGGATTTAGCAGTATCGGTGCCAAACACTATAGAGAGTGCAAATTTCTATGTGTGCATCAACAAAACCAAATCAGTTAGCTTTAGCTATAGCAGTGCATAATAACTACAATCAGAAAGCATATTTAGAAATGATAAAACAGAATGAGAACAGAATCTGTATGTGTGTCTGTATCTGTAATCACGTTACTCATTTTGTAACATGGAAGTGAGATATTTGTCTGTGGATGTGCATTTATTGTGAATTTATTAGCTGATATGAATACTAACATGCAGTAAACGATAAAAAAATGATACAAATAATTAATTAAAAAAATACCGGTTTGCTATATCAAGCAGCATGATGGACAGCTAAACATAAACTGAAATGGATGACACCAGGAGCATTGCACATTTAAGTTATACATTTCTGTGTGCGTTCAAAGAAAATATGGCAGATAATATTTTACATACAGCGACATATGGCATATAGCGCAGTTGTGCTTCGGTTGTCCCGAGTTCAAATCCCAGCTTGCGGACCTTTCCCAATCACACCCCTCTCTGTCTCTTATAATGTCCTGTCCTAGTAAAAAGACAAAAAGTATACATATGATGAATATAATATAATATAATATAAAAATTGTATACTGTCTAATTAGGTACTAACTTTGGCCAAGTAGTGCGCTACAACACAACAAAATCTCCGCAACAAAGATTGCAAAGATTTTATTTGTGTCGTAGATTGCTAATGTTATGTTGTGGCATGTTTACGTTGTGTAGCGATTTTTTTCATTGTGTTGTGATTTTCTTTTCTATTTCGTTGTGATTTGGCTTGTTTCCATTGAATGGTGCCCTTTTGGACTGCTGTAGGCGCTTCTATTGATTGAATAATTAACGTTAAGAAAGTTCGTTCTATACAGTTTGAATATGCGTAGTATGAATGTAATCTGGACGTTCTGCATTCGTAATGTTCTCACTGTTATGTAACATACAAGCATCTGTTTTGTCGCTTCACTGTTTTTCACAAATGCTCTCTAATGGCTATACTGTAATATAGTATAAGTGTTAATCAAATGTGCACTTTGCCAGAAATTACAGTTTTACTACTTACAGTTTTACGAACACTGTGATTTTAAATCGTTCTCTACTATATAGTAGAGAATATATGTGATTTTGGGTGGAGCCTATTACTACAGACTACCTTATTCTTTTCTGTGTGGCTGAGGGGATGGAGGTGCTCTGTGTCGGATCTCAGAATGGCTGGCTGATTGCTGACATGCCTTGAGTGAGGGCAGATGTTTGCTAATTGGAGTGATTAGGTCTTAACGAGGGGAGAGGTCCTTAACTAGGCACCCACTGTTTTAGCCAATAACACATTGCCAAAGTCAGCTGCTGATAATGAGCGCTACCAAATCCCTCAGACGATAAACAAACGAAGATCAAAGAAACGGGATTCATCACAAATTACAAAAGATAGTATTTTACATTGTGATATTTCACAATATTCCTGTTTTTACTGTATATTTGATCAAATAAATGCAGCTTTGGTGAGCATAAGAGACTCTTCGAACAAATCGAACAATAAGGTGTTTAGTTGTGGATGTTCCTGTACGCATGTAAGTGACGACGAGTGTGGGTATGATTTATGACATCCTATATACAGCTCAAATGCGATCATCAAATCCCGGAGTGACATGAGTGACAGAGTGACAAACCACGTCTGACATACTGACATTTGTTTGCTTTGTCTGTCATTGTGGGGATTTTCCACTGATTTGTATTATTTTTATACCTACCTAACTGTTAAAAAAATCTAAAATGTAATTTTTTTATTAGACCCATGGTTTTTGATTTAATTGAACTGTATTCGATTATGCTATCCTTTTTGGGACATATGAAATGTTTGTCTTTCATATAAAGAGAAACACAGATTCGTTGTGTACTGTTTGTTGTCTGTACACTGTAAGAATTGATTGCCATTTTACCTTTAAAAGACTGTAATAATTCTACAGTGAAAATGTTTGGTTAATGGTAAGTTTCCTGTATATAATTTACAGTAGAAAAAAGCTGAATTCCCAGAATTCCCTGTCCAACGTTTCTCATTTAATGGTAATCCAGCACCTGTGACTCTTACTGCGGTCTCTGTGGCCCTGTGTCCTGAATGTAACAGAACAGTGTGTCTGATAGAGAGGGAGATGCTGAGTAACATGTCTGGGTTTCGGGGTGACTGACGGTTACTTACGAAGCAGTTATGCAACTGTTCGCTTCAAGCATTAATGGAGGAAGGACGTTCTGACCCACCAAGAGGAAGTGACTGTGAAACTACATTAAGGCCCTTTTTGACAAACAAAATTTTCTTTCTCTGATCCTGAATTAGTGTTTAGGGTTTGATTTTATATGTGTGTCTAGACAGAACCAGATCCATGCATCCATCCATCCATCAATTCTTCCATGGTTTTGGGGTCAATGGGATGATAAAGGAAATGAATAATTTTATTCAGCAAGACTGCATAATACTGATAATAAAGACAAGTTTAATGGTATAAAAGATTTCTTTCAAGTACATGCTTTTTAATAGAATTGCTTTCTTTAAAAAAAAATACATTAAGCTTCCACAAAGATATCAAACAGAAAACGTTTTCAACACTGATAATAACTAATAAAATGTTTCTTAATAGTATAAGGGGCATGTTAGATTGAATTAGACTCTAGTCTACAGAAGTAATGGCTGCAAAAAAAATCTTCTTTGGCATATAGCAATAAATTACATTTTTGGAATATATTTAAAGTAAAAAACAGCTATTTAAAATTGTAATAATATTTCATATTACAATAGTTTTTTTTATTTTTAATTAAAAATGCAGCTTTGTAGAGCATAAAATACAACTACCTCCATGAATTCAGTAGTTCGTACTCGTACTTGTTTCAAAAGCCTGTTTAAAACGCACATTTTACTGAATCACGTGTTCAACAAACTCTGTTTTGCTTTTAATTAATTTCAATTCAAGCCTCGCAGGCCCTTTCTTAAAGCCCATGCCGCTTGACAAAGGTGCTGATAGCAGAATTAGGCAGTGAGCATTGCGATATTCTCTGGGGCGCCGGGCCTGTCGCACTGATGTGAAAGCGCGGCGCGACGTGTGGACAAGATGCAGGCAGTTAGACGGCTGGAGGTCTGCTGTGGGGGTTATTCTGCATTGTTGTTGGCTTGGCCTACATGCTCAGCCAAGCATATTCTCTTACTGCAGACACAAATCTAACATCACTGATGCATCTCTCTGTGCATCATCCTTCTTCTCCGTCTTGTTTGAATCAACGTCTCATGATTAAGGATGCTGCCAACAGGCATTATAATGACGATCACGCTCTGGCTAATGCCATGTTGTTGCTGCATAATTTAAGCCTATTTTAAAAATAAATGGCAGTATTGTGCTCATAGCTCTGCCCTGGTCTCAAACACGCATATTAAGTACAGCAAAAATGTTTTTAATATCAGCACTGGTGCATTTCTTCAGCCATCTGAAAAGTGTTTTTTTTTTTTCACCATTAGCATCTTATTAATATTGGATGTATATCAGGACAGCTACCGTCTGAAACATAATGTGGCCAAAAATATGACAAGCACTTATTTGGCTGCATTTTACTCTAGTCTGTCACTATTTCTCAACACTCCAGATGGACACACAGGTTTTATGAATTGTTTAGCATGAACATATTAACAAATCCTCATCTTTGCATATTCTTGTTCCACATATACTTAAACTTTGTCAGTTTTAGAACTTTGGCTTTTAATTTTCGGATGCGCACCTGTCATAGCAGCTAGTATCAGAAGTATTTTTAACATTCGTTTTTTTCCTGGTACTGAGCCGAGATGTACGAACCGCTGAAATTGATTTAATCTTAAAGTTCAAAAGGTCAAAGAGCAGGTATTTAGAAGCGCACAACTCAAAAGCAGCTTTAAACAGAAGTTGAGTTTGATTGACAGGGGTTTAGCCAATCAGGATTGAGCAAAGCGATGTTGATTGGTCGTGACTAATAAGTCTTGACAGCAAGAAAGATGGTAACAAAGATGGTCTTTGCTGTTTTCATGCTGTTCAGTGATATTATACGTATGCCAAGGATTCAGAAATAACCTATTTATTTCAACTCAGTCTTTTCTGCATCTGTTTGCATTGATTATCTATTTCCAAATAGCCATTTGCATTGATTTTCTACTTTCTATAAGGACTTAAACTTAGTCCTCAAGAAATAAGTATTCAAAAATGCCTGAAATTCTGAGATAGAAACTATAAAGAATTCTGTAAAGAAGTCAGAATTTGCAAGAAACATTTGAAATATCAAAATTGTGAGATATAAACACTGTGAGAAATACAATACGGTTTCACATGGCCTTTGGGTCTCTTTGATTTACTCCACAGATTTATGGGATATGATTCACATGTCAAAGTTCACAATGTCACCAAACAGAATAGTTTATGTCAAGTATCCCTGTAATCAAAAGCTACTAAAAAGGACAGCTTGTCAAGACAAAGTATTGCATCAGAGTTTAAAAAGCCTGAAGTCCATAACAAGTAGATGTGGATGAAGCTTGAAAGCTCTAGAATCAAGAAGTCGGCTCTCAGAATAATACGCTTAAATGCGACACCTGTACGCTATAATTATTGGCATGTATCTTGTTCGTTATTGTAGTGCTTGAGGATTTAGGTTTACAAATACCCTGTGGAGAAGACCTTATACAAATTCAGAGAAAGGATTATTTAATCTGATTTAAATGAGATTTAGAGCATTGTTTTAAATAATTTTTTGTTTCTTTTTTTCTAAGCGTCCCTGGCAGATTTCCAGTGAAGCAGGCTTCCAGATGTTACTTACACAAGATATAAAGACGCAGATTGAAACATTTTTCATCAGGAGCTCTAAGATATATTAGATTGCTGAGAACTTTTTTTGAACAAAAAGGCATAATGCAATTTAAATCCAATCCTAAATGCCAGGTGGCCGGTGCAGCAATGCCAGAACCTTTCTTTCTGGATCCTGCTAGGATACAAGCTGTGACACTTAGTGCAGTATATAATTTGTGTTTTTAGTCTTTTTTTTTTTTAAGTGTATTGTGGTAGCAAAGTAATGTTTGCCATATGCCTTTTAGACTGTACTAGCATTAATACAGTGGTTCTGACAGTGACAATGGGATTGTAAAAACAGTATAAGTACCCACTGCAAAATAGATGAATTAAAGACAAAATGTATTAGACTCTTTATTTCGTGTGATTGGAATAACCATTTAAAAATAATTGGAAAAATAAAACAGTTCCAAGGTTCACACACAGGAAACAAGTTAAGTTAAGAAAATGTACACTATTTAATATTTATGTAAAATATTTTTTTGGAGATCCATAATGATGATATAATGCATTGACTTTCATAGAAAAAGTTAACCTAGTTTATCTGTGATCTCTGCCTACTGATTGGCTGTAGGCAACAAAAGATGCTACCGATGCCATGCCAGAAAATGAATCGTTTATGGAAATGTGTCTCTTGTCACAGCCCTTGCTTCATTCCCGAAAAAAAAGGCAATCAAATATTATATGGTTAGTAATGAAGTCAAGATGGTAATAAATACTGACCAGGCTTATTTCAAAACTTGAATGTGAATTCCTATTTTGTAAGTTAGAAATATCACCCGACACTAAAGTCTGTTATAACTTGAATCCGACTGATTATTGAACATGTAGTTTATCAAATGCTGAGATGCTGGAAAATCAATATCATTTCTCTGGTAATGAGATGACCTCTGCAGTAATGCTGCATTGTGTGTGTTGTTTACTCCAGGAACTGTGAAGCCCATGGGGGAGGCTGAGAGGTGGGCAAACAGGAAGTGACACGCTTGTGTGCGTGAGCTGTGCCTGTGTGGACTGACCCTAATCACAGCGGACAGTTTGCGCTTATATAAGCGGCTCAAAACAGCCAACAGGCCCGAAGACCATCCTAGAGCAACATATGTGACTTTGTATATAAGTATGTGCGTTTATGGGCACGTATGCATCTGTGTCCACTTTCTTTAATGTATGTCCACACAAGTGTCTCTCGTCCCTGCTGACGCGAGGAACGCCGTCTTTCATACTGTTGATGAACACGTTATTCCCACCGTCTCGATTTCTCCCCATCTCTGCGCCTCACAAAGCATCTCGCAGTAAAGTGCTGATCTCGAATCAGATTTTTCCCCTTTCCTGGCACAATCTCAGTCATATAAACAGATTCTGGCTCAGCACTCCTACACATCTGACTATTCAAGGCAAAAAAACGTATGAAGAATAATGCTGAGGATGAGAGGAGGTAAGCACAACCGGCGGCTTTATCAGTGGTGAAAACGCACACACGCAAGCAGGAGGATGAGGATTTGCTGTGGTATTTACTGAATGCTCGGGTTAACTCTTTTCATTGGGGTATAAGTGAGCGGACTGTATGTGTTGGTGTTTGCTGCTGACGGTGGCTTTGCATTGAGAGCAGATCTGCCCGCTGGCTTCAGCGTTTTGCACTCGCCGTTTCATAGCGGACAAACTAAAGTCACACACCTGAAGCCGGCGTGAAGTGTTAACAATACGATCTCACGAACGGTATATAGCTGTATTGTTAATGCTCGCATGCCTAAATGTGGATAGAGAAATATATAATTGGGCTCATTGAGATCTCTATGTTACGTCTTTTTAAACTTGGTCTCATAAAAACAGGTACCTCTGTGATCTTTTTGTGCAACACCATTTCTACATACTTTACTGTATATGTTATGCCGCCATTTCAAAGAGAAGTGTCCACTGGGTAGTGCTAAAATGCAGGTTCAATATATAAACCCTGGCACATTTTTATTACGTTGTTATAGCTACGTATTGCTGTGTTTTTATAACATAGCACCAGGTAGGATACGTATTCAAATATGTGGGGACTGTGGCTAAAAGTTAATGCTTTATCATTAAAAATATGTGCCATGCTAACATTCAAAAGCATCAGTTTTGAAGTCGTAACATGATATTCTTCAGGTAATTGTGCAAAAATTACACTTCATTAATCAAAACTCTGCCAATTTGTGTGAAAAGGAATAGAAAAGGTGTCAAAGTTTTACTGCCTCTATTGTTCATTTCTTTTGGTAGCTGCAGGGATATGTGCTTGTTGGTATGCATGTCTCACTAAAAACTGCACCCAGGTAAATTTATGCCATGAGACCAGGTCTTTTTTTAATTGTCATGATTTTCACAAAAATATTAAACAGCATGACTGTTTTTGATAATAGTAAGAAATGCTTCTTGAGCAGTAAATCAGCATATTAGAACAATTCTTAGCATTGTGACACTGAAGACTTGAGTAATGATGGTGAAAATTCCTATTTGCATAAGGAAAATAAATTATATTTTAAAATATATTAAAAAGTATTCAATTGTCCATGTGGTCAATTATTTTACACTAACTAATGTTTCTGTGAAAATGTTTTTGTGGATCTGCAATACAATAATATAATGTATTGACATTTATGTGTTCAGTAAATGTGTTAATTTTTTTTTTATTAACATTTAAAAATCTTACAGAAACCAGACGTTTGAATGATGATGTAAAACAAAGAGTATATAATGACATTTGCTTAAATAACTCACTAATCTTAAATATGATGACTCCTGTAGCCCGTTCATTTTATAGCTCTATTTTCTTACCTCACTCATTGTACTAATATGGATATAAGTATACACTATCTTCAGTTATTTTATCTTTTTATGAAGATAAAGTTCAAATTTCACTGAATCTTAATTGAGCAATTAAGCAAACTCTATGCAGAAAGCTTTTGCCCATGCCTCTACACTCAAGATTTATAAACAACGGCGTCATCTTTGAGTTTCACAGATTATTATTTAGTTTGAGTAAAACATATGAGTGTGGGGAAAAGGGACATAACTGGTGTTGAATGAATCTCTAGTCAGTGTCCAGGGTGATGGAAAGAGCTGATATTAGAAGTTCAGTTAGTCATCATGGCTCTCTTGTATTGTACGAGCACTGTGGTTTGAGATTTTGTCGCAATATGATGCAGTCCCAGAGCGACGTTGAGAATTTACACAAAGCTGCTCATCATTCTTCTTTAACAAGCTTTCTGCCACGCAGGCATGAGACCAAACCCTACGTCCTGACTCAACCCATCTAACAACAAAATCAATGCCTGTTTATGTGTGAGTAAACAGTTTCATTAAACTCGAGTGGCACTTAAACGCACAGTAGACTCAATCGTTAGGAATGATAATGAATGTTTCCTAAACACGTCCTAAACAATTACAAAAAAACTGAGGCTGTACCCACTTCCTGTATGCAGTTCAAATGGGAAGCATATGTAACATGAAAACACTTCCTCTGATGATTTACAAGGCATTCAGGGGCCATATCATACAGTGTGTTTTTAATCTTTTTTTTTTCTGAAATCCAAACGCCTTCTTTACGTCTGAAGTGAGCAACAATGCTTGGTTGTGGGTTGTCTGTCTGGTCCATTTTATCTCAAAGGAATAGTTCACCATACATTAAAATGTAATGAAATAAACTCATTCTCACACCATCCAAGATGTATATATATATATATATATATATATATATATATATATATATATATATATATATATATATATATATATATATATAATATATGTATAAGATTTTGTTTCTTCATTTTTTGTTAGCATTGCATCACTTGCAAACCCATGGATCCTCTGCAGTGAACAGAGTCTTTATTATGGACAGTTTAAAGTTAAAACATTAGATTAGATTTTTGCTAGTCATGTGGATAACTTGAATTATTATGATCTTTTTAGCAGCTGTTTGGACTCTCATTCTGACGGCACCCATTCACTGAAGAGGTCCCACTGGTAAGCAAATTATGTAATGCTAAATTTCTCCAGTTCTGTTCCAGTGAAGAAACAAACTCCAATGAAGAAACTAAATCTCGAATGGCCTGAGGGTGAGCACAGCAAATTTCTGCTGTACTTTTTGTGAGTCCAGAACAGCATAATATTTGGTGGAGATTGCCTCTTACTCTTATCATTAAATACCAGCTAGGAAAATAATTTTGTGCTATGGTCTTTAGGGATAATTGCACCTATTCTACTTCCTTTTTTTCCTTCGCAGTGAATAAGTCAGCCAAGTTACCCAATACCACATATGTGTTGGAGCTGAGTATGTGTACGGTCATGTCATGTGGTGATGTATTCATCTTTATGTGTCACAGATTAGTCTGTTTTGACTTGATTCACACTGCACCCAATTCTAATTAGTTTTAAAGATATTTAAGAATGACGCACTGCTGGTTGTTTAGTCATTGTAGTAAATATCAGTTACCAAATTAATGACTTGAACACAATGCCAAAAGACTTACTTTTACAGCAACCGAAAGAAATTTTGATTTTAGTTGATCCAAAGGGATTTGATATGACTAAATGAATCATTTTTGGCTGCTTGTGAAGTGTTCGCTGTTTAGTTTGATGCTTTTTTGGACTGGGAAGGAAGTTGAGTTGCTTAAAAGTACATCAAACTACTTTATTTCGGAAGATCAATTGAAATGTGATTGCAGTCAATATTGGAACTGAGAATCTGTCACCATCATCGTTTGTTTCAGAAAATAGTCTGTTCTGTGTCACACTAGCTGTCATTTCACAGAGGAGAGTATAGAGATATTCAGGGAAAATGTAGGCCGTATGAAAATGTGTAAGCAGAACTAGAGCAGCACAAATGAAAATAAACACAACAGAACTTTTAATTAGCAAGTGAAAATACATTTACTGTTCATGCATGCAGAAAAAGACTCGGCAGAAGTCCTAAGGGATGCTCTCTCTTTCTCTTGCAATCTGTGTCATTCTTTACCCTTCTCTTTCATTCTCCATCTCTCTTCATAATCTAATTTGTCTTTCTTTAACTCATCTATTTTTAAATAAGAATAGTAAGTCTAAGAATCGTGTTAAAACGGAACGGTTTGCATGTTTTTTTTTTGTTGCTGTTGTTAAAGTTATAGTTATATTGTAAATGTAACCTTCTTAGGAGTTGCCATTAGTCCATCCAAAAGTGAAAATGATCATTTACCCAATCTCACGTCGTTCCAAAAGAGTACGGCTTTTTTTTTTCTTCTGTGGAACATAAAAGAAGAAAAAAAATCTCAGTGCTTTTGTCTGTATAACAAAAGTCAGCAGGCTTCATTTTCGTTTGGTTCTCAACATTTTTCGAATATCATCTTTTGTGCCCTGCAGAAGAAAGAAATGCACAGAACCTTGGAACAACACGAAGACAGAGTTTTCATTTTGAGTGTGTTATCTATCTCTAAGCGCCCCTGTTATGGGTTATGAAACGTTTTGGTTTTAGGAGTCCCAAACAACAGATTGACGTGCATGCGAGGTCAAAATACACGTTAATTGTTTTTAGAATATGCATTTTATGCTTATTTGTTCAACGCCTCCCAAACGATTCGTTCAACGATTCATTTTTCCAAACCCCTCCTTTGCGTGTGATTGGTCGATCAGTGTTAACGCTCCAAAAGCGGCACCTAGAGGCAAAAGAATGAGTTTGCATTTTCTTTCAGACCAACGCAAAATAGCTTTCCCAGTAATGTTCGCGCAACAAGTGGGGCGCAATATGCTAATGTTTCATTTTGGCTTTAACTTGAGATGGCTTGGGACTATTTGACTCTTTCTTCAGAGACAATAGTTATATACGATGTGCATTTACAGATGTAAAACTTTACAGGTTGTTTTCATTCACTGCATGAAATATAAAAGTTGCTTTTTAAGTGCATTTTAAGTTGCTTTTATTTCCTGGACATTTTAAGTTGTAGCTTCAAGATGGTGGAGTTCAGAGAAGATGTTGAAGTACGCTGGAATCTCCCGTTGTTTCATAACAAATCCACAAAACAAGCCAGATCCAGTGCGGTTTTCTCTGTCACTGCTGCAACGTCACAACGTTTAAGAGAGGATAAACTTAGGGCATATGGTCCGGTCTCCCCTCTGGATTTTATTCAGATAAATACAGGTTTGCTCTGCCAGTGGGTGAAGCGCAGGCCAGCGTGACCCCACCCTCTAACTACAGCCTTGAGGTCTGTGTGCGTTAAAAATACCCCACAGTGACCCAAACACAAGAGCGATCCTGTCTGCCATGCTCACCCCGTCTCCTCCCTGTGTTTTCTGCACATAACTGAAGTGTGGGCCTATGTCTACAATGTTTTTTTTTTTTTTTTTTTAATAAATGCTGTTATATTAAAGAAATTTAGAAGCACTTTAAACAAAACCTAAGAAGGTTTTGAAAGGTATATATAGATATATGTACCTCCAAATGTATGGAAACACTTGTGGCAAAGTGTGGTTTTGGATGATATCAGTAAAAATCCTTTTTTGGTCCAAATACTGTACATTAAGATAACTTGAAATAAAATAATAAAAAATTATTTTAATTTTGATTACATAATGATGGCAATATATACGTCAAAGGTGAACTACAAGGGGAGAACTTGACCGTGATGTCCATAAGAAATGTCCAACCATCTATCTATCTATCTATCTATCTATCTATCTATCTATCTATCTATCTATCTATCTATCTATCTATCTATCTATCTATCTATCCTAAGCAGCACAACTATTTTCAGAAATAAGGAGAAATATTTTTTTTGCCATCACAGGAATACATTTTTAAATATTAATATAGTTATTTTACATTTTATTGATACTTCATAAGGTTACTGTTTTTACTGTAAGGTAAATTTGATAAATACAAAAATTTATTTTTAAAAAATCCTACCTTTTACAAGCTTTTGAACAGTAACGTATCGTTGTTTTTGCACAAATATAAATAATTATAATGCAAAATGGGAATAACGCAAAATTCTTATTTCTTAATTGGTTTTTTGGTAAAAAAAAAATGACCAGAGATTGTGAAAATCGAGTGTTTGCATGCATCAATGTGTATGACACGAAACAAATAAAAGAGGTGATTATGACCGGTTCGCTTCAACGACGACCTCCCTCAAACGCTTCGAATGAAATATTTCTATGTTGTGAATGTTAACAGGGTTTATGGAAACACCCTGCGATAACGCTGACGTCGGCTGGGTCATATCTGGAAGCAGTTTGGCAGCTCGGAGCAAAGAGCGCACACTGCTCTGCATGCATAGACATACAGACATGAGCGACGGCCTGAACTGTCCTTTTGTGTGCTGCTTCGTGACGGATGGGGCTCATCTGTGCACGGGTGGGTGTAGGGCCTGTCGGGGTGGGGGTCAGCGAATAGATGCAGTGGATAACACACAGCCCATGTTGTGTTTGTGTGAAGGCATCTTTGTATGAAATATGCAGCGCATTGTGTGTATGTGCGTGTGGTTTCGGGGGGTTGGATGAGGCTGGTAGCGTTTAGCATGATAATGGCACGCATTTTGAATTGAACGTCATATGAATAATCAAAGATTCTGATGTTCGCAATCACAACACATTCTTGAATGTTTATGATGGACTGGCTCTCTTATTACTCATGTGCTCCACCATCATTTATAGGCCAATATAATCAGCCTAAAAAGAAGAGACTTGATAGAGTAATGTTACCCAGAAAAGAAGATTGCAAATAAATCATGATTCTGTTTCACTTTTTCTTATAATTTTTTTTAAAATAACGAATTGCTGGCCTATTTGGCTTTATTGAGATAATTCACAAAACCTTTAGTACACTAACTATAATTAGATTTTTTAAAATTCTAAGTTTATGTTTTCAAATGGTAATATCTGGTTTGGACAGGCTAAAAGGGCAAAATAATTATTAAAATTAATAAAATTACACGTGGTGTAAATCAGTGTATCTGTGGGACTGATGAAGAATGTAGGACTTAGTTTTTTTTTTATTGGTTATTTTCTTTGTTTCTCTCCATTGCGTGTTCATGATATTAATTGACATATGATAGTTTTATATTTTGGTCATTTAGGTGGCTTGCAAGGTCTCTGTCTCTTTCTGTCTCTTCTCTCTCTCTCTAGTATATTCTTTTGTAGTCTAAAAGGAAGAATGAAAGTAAAGAAAGGAATAAATGGAAAATTGATGCTGCCATCTTCTGGTAGAATTACAACAACGCAGCTTAACCCCGAGCAGTTTTAATGTAAAGCAATAAAAAACGAGTCTAAATGTAAAGGTTTTATTTATTCACTAAGTACGTGTTTATCGCTATGCATTTTATAGTTTATGCATTTTTATATTTTTCCACCTGTTTAACATAATTTTAAATACCTTTATATTATTTATTTATTTATAGCGATGAAGTTTAAGAACTCTCTCCCGCTTATGAGTAGTGAAAATATTATTTCTATTTCTTTTATTTATTTATTTTGTCAAAAGTTACAAAGCTGTTATTGGGGCGGTGCATAAAACTCAGGGTGCAAACGCTAAAGGTGCATAGTAGATAATGATACCTTAAAACTGTGAAGTTTTGCAGGTTGCAAAAATGTGGTAGGCTTAAAAGCTCCCATCCACCTCAGATAACGTGCAGTGTGCGGCGCTGTCCGCTAGAGGGAGACATTACTCTGGGTTCGCACTTGGCATAGATTTCTGCAGTTAAGCACAAAAAGGTGGCCATGTGTAGGCTATAGGGATATAATTTATTATATTATAATTATAATTGTTTTATTTGAAGTTAAATGGTTCTTTAATATCTAATTTAAAATACAGGATGACTTCACTAGTGTGATGTAATTCAGACAGGCTCAGAAGCTTTCACAGTGAGTAACAAGCCAGCTGCTAAAATTAGCAGGAGAGATTTCAGTCACATCTGGGTGGACTTCTCTCTCTCTCTCTCTCTCTCTCTCTCTCTCTCTCTCTCTCTCTCTCTCTCTCTCTCTCTCTCTCTCTCTCTCTCTCTCTCTCTCTCTCTCTCTCTCTCTCTCTCTCTCTCTCTCTCTCTCTCTCTCTCTCTCTCTCTCTCTCTCTCTCTCTCTCTCTCTCTCTCTCTCTCTCTCTCTCTCTCTCTCTCTCTCTCTCTCTCTCTCTCTCTCTCTCTCTCTCTCTCTCTCTCTCTCTCTCTCTCTCTCTCTCTCTCTCTCTCTCTCTCTCTCTCTCTCTCTCTCTCTCTCTCTCTCTCTCTCTCTCTCTCTCTCTCTCTCTCTCTCTCTCTCTCTCTCTCTCTCTCTCTCTCTCTCTCTCATCGCTCTCTCTCCCTCCCTCCCTCTCTCTTTATTGGTCTGAGTTCAGTAAATGACTTCCATTTGTGCTTGAGAACTAGAAGCCTGGCTCTCTCACATGAAAGGCTTGTGTGAGTGTGTGTGTGTTTGATGAAAGGGTTGTGTATGTGGGCAGAGGGCAGTAATTACAGCTATTCTCCAGAGCTGATAGTCAGAGGCCTTGGCCGCAGCGGTGGTCACACCCCTTCCTGTCTGACAGATCTGATCCATGACTCCTGCTTCTGAGTAACACAACCTGAGGACTCAAATCTGCCTCAACACCTCACAGTTAAGACCCTAATCACTAATTTACTGGTTCAGTATCAGAGTTACAAACCCATCAGTCTCAAAGGATGCTAATATCATATATTTATTCTATTGGTTGAACAAGCCAACATTTAATAAAAAAACATTTCCCTGATTGACATAGAGATACTGTGGGCATCTATGTTTGGGTGCAATCTCCTTTCTTCCTTTGCTGTTGCATAAATCATAAATAATTATAAAAAAAATGACAATTATAACATTTGCTGTAAGCAATACCTTGCTAATAATTTATTAATATATAAAATAAATTTATTTTTACATTTTGATAGTCACAAAAGTAAATGAACCCCTTTACATATAGTTTTACTAATTATAATGTATTTTATCGTAATATATTAATATTACATTATATTTAAAATTAAGCTATAATATAAAATATTCACCTGTAATATAATATTATAAAGGATATAATTGTATACACACTACAATTACATAAAATATTTTATACATTAAAATAATATAATTTTATATACATATATTACTACAAACTTATACACGATCCAATATAAACATACTCCTTTTTATGTTTACACTACATTTAAATATGTAAGTATTCTATTTAAAATAATAATAATAATAATAATAATAATAATAATAATAATAAAGAAATAAAATAAACATAAAATGGTACAATTAATCCCAGATTATTTATTAACAACATACGCTGTCAAAAAATGTAGTTCTATTATTTTTTACACATCTTAGCCTACAGACACATTAGAATATTTATAGAACTAAAATGACAAATGTGTAAATATAATGCAGTGTAGATGTAGATAAGTAAAAATGATGAGGTGTGTAAAATGTCGTTTTATTTGACAGCTCCGTGAATCTGCCTCGGCAGTGCTTGTCTGCGTCTGGGCGTTTCGCGCATGCGCACTCGTCTCTCTCCTTTTTTTCCAGGCCAGTGCGGCAGGCGGACCGCAGGGAGAGCGAGAGATTTTTAGGAAGGACAGTTACAAAAGTTAAAGAAGACGAGAAATCATGACACGGAACAGCGAACTCGTCGATCGCCTCTCCTCGCCCCTCAGCTTGACATCGCTCATCACGGCGCTCGTGTCACCTATGAAATACTGATTTTTGCCATCCACACCAACTTGAGGATATAATGCCGGGAAATGGATGAGAACTACCGCAGTCGCCTGGAATTGCTTGTTGGATATTGAATCTGGCGCTCGGGGATGCGGTCGGGTTTGTTTTCCCTCTATATAATTAATATATGAGAGCAGAGATCTTGGGCCAGTCCGTTATTTTTCACATCGCCGCTCTGATCTCATAGTTCCGCGGGACGCGATGCATCGACCCGCTCTGTGTTTTACTTTCATGCTTTTTTATATTGCGTTTTTATGTACAGCACTTTGGTTCCACTTCGGGGTGTTGAAAGTGCTTTTGAAATAAAACTGAGTCTGGAGTAGATGTCAAGATGGGTGATGCCGCAGAGATCAAGGAGAGCAGGAGGACGTTCATCGTGCCCGCGATCAAATCTGTTGATCACTACGACTTCGCCAGGGCCAAGATATCGTGCAGTTTGACGTGGCTCATCGCCAAAGCCTTTGGATCTGGTAAGAAAAATCAGGGTTTTGAGTGATGGGGCAAGTTGTCACAAGGGCTGTGCCTTATCTCAGTGGCTTAATATAGGCTTTATCAAACAGGGGTCTGGGGACCAGGGGGGCCATGCAGTGAAAGTATAAATAATAATAATAATAATAATAATAATAATAATAATAATATAAAGTATGCATTAAAAATAATTAATAAATGAAATAATGAAAAAATCTTTTTTAAATAAATGAATGAGCAAACATTAAATCAAAGCCAAAAATAATAATTTTTGGTTAAAATAAGTAAACAAATGAGAAAATAAGTACAGTACAATAACAGCGCTATAATGAGTTTGTTACAATGAATAATAATGGAACTTTGGAGAAAGCAAGTATCGTCCAATTGATGTTATAGATATATTTAGCTATAGTAGAAATGTTTCACTGAATAATTTGGGTTTTTATACAAACTGTTTAGATGCCTTTTAAATTTTAGGATGGGGTCCATGTTTGAGGATGATCATATTCGGGGATCTGGCATTTAAAAGGTCGAAAAACCCTATATATATATATATATATATATATATATATATATATATATATATATATATATATATATATATATACTGATGAATTCAGTCTTTCATAACTTACTGTTACTGTACATTTAGCTGAAAAAGCCTGTTCAATGGCAGTTTCCATTGTGACGAGTTACCCCATATAGTGTGACACCTCGCTGTTGCTCACCATATATTCAATCAACTGTTTATTTTTTCCTAGGCAGTGACGGGAGACATGTTCAGTTGCCTTTTCTTTGACAAGACATCAAAGCATGCTTTCATATTGAAAATAGACCTACTTAGAGAAATATGGGCTGGAGTAAAAGTGTGTCATCATGCCTGTTTTCCCTTAACAGTATTTAAAAATGCAGTGGGCATAGTTTTCAATTTAGCAGTGTTTAGTTAATGGAATTTTGTTGAAAAAAAACAACAATTGGTTCAATTATGGGTAGATAACTCATTTGTTGTTCTCTTAGGAGACATAAACATAAGTTCGGCAATTTCTAAGGTTCTGAGTTCTAATTTTAAGTGCATATGTGTCTCATAAGGAGCAGCACGGCGAGGTTACAAACAGTGCATTTTTACAAAAACTCTACATGGCGGTAACTGTTGCCATGTCTGCAGAAACCATTAGCCTAGATCCCTACATAGACTCATGAAAGGCCACAGTCTGGCTTATGGCTCGGAGTTCGTCCCCACAGTCCATAATGAATGCTCAAAGCAGATAGCCCACTTCTGCACACAGTAATAGGATTGAATTTTCCAGAATAGCTCCCCATGGAGGATGCTGGAATAAACATAAACACAGACTATCAAACTCGCATGGCCTTAGCAGTGTGGTTTTTATTGCTAGAGCGGCCCGGCCCACACCAGAAAGGCCTGTGGAGTGCAACGCAACAGGGCCAAGATGAAGTGTGTGTGTCTGTGTGTGTGTGTGTGTGTTTCTGTAAAAAGTCTGCTTTTCTCATTGGAGTTGCTGGTACATGAACTCTGATGTGGTTGATGAAGCATGGATTTACTCTCATCTCTATTGCAGATGTCTCTGAATCACCTACATTTGAGTCAGTGACATTAACAAAAACTACTATTGTGCTTAATACCGTCATTTCTGAACGTTGCATCTCTTGTGAAAGAAGAAAAAGTGTGCTTAATTGTATTGAAAGTATATTTTAAACTGTACTTGCAGACAATGAAAGTTCCACTTTAGTGTATTGCAAGTGAGTATATTTGCATAAACACACTTCAAGAGTGCGGATTAATTTCAGATAAGATTTTAATTTAAAGTACATGATATTATAATCCTCCATTGTGCTTCTAAAGAGTAAATTTAATTACTAACTGTCGTGTTATTCAATATTATGTTAAACGTCAATTTAGATTTGACGTGTACGTTTCAGAAATGACATTAAAGTGTAATTTAGTTGCTATTAATGGCTGTCAGTATTGTGCAATAACTGGGTTTCAAAGGCAATTATAAAATTATACAAAAAGATGTGCTTACCGTAAGCACTACTGTAAGTGGGTCACAAAAACACTCTTAAGTTCAAATGATTGCACTTAATAGAATTTAATAATCTTCATTTAATTGCAAATGACATACAATTAAGTCTTCAATATTATTACATTCATTTGTACTACGGTATATTCTTTAACCTATATTATTTCTGTAGTGTCTTTTTAAAGCATGCAGTGTACTTTTTCACAAGGGACTGTGAAAATACTGCAACATGTATTTTTACCATGCAATATGTTTTTCTCCACATATTGCATGGTAGTACTGCGTAAATACCATGGTGTATGTATATATACTCAGGGCAGACATCAAAGCACTCTGGTAGTTTTTTTGTACGGGTGATAACATCTCCTCATCAGTCGCTCTTCGCAGCAGAATGAAACTGCCGATCAGCTTAAGAAACAAACACAGGAAAACCAATCCAAGGCATCCTTAGATTGAAAATAGAGTCTGGTGGATGTCTGTTCATCCAGATACTTTTCTCGGAAATGAAAAATAAACAAGGCCACAAACAGCTGTTTTGAGTGCCATGGACATTGTCTGTGTCTTCCCCTCCAGCCTAACATCTGTGGCATTCTGCACATACCACGACAGAGAGCGTTCGTTTCTGTTACGTCACTGAGGCCTAAGGAGCGCTGGGAGTGTGTGATGTTTACACGTGCAGTCTTATTCTCGCAGTGAACTGTTATTAAGGACTAAAAATATCAAAAGTTGACAAAACTTGAATTATATATATATATATATATATATATATATATATATATATATATATATATGTGTGTGTGTGTGTGTGTGTGTGTGTGTGTGTGTGTGTATATGTTCTGCTAAAAAAGTAGAATGGAAGTAGCCTATAAGATTTTTTTCATTTACAAATTGGACCAGTTCTTGAGTTTAAACTAGCAGACAAAACAATCTTTTTGTAGACATTTTGGTCATTTTGGAATTTTGGCCTGTGATCATATGGCTCCATATTACATGCAATATAGTGCACAAGGGCACCGTTTAGGAATCCTTAATAATGCTTTTAGCAATGTATCGAAGTCAAAATCTTGGAAGGTTTTCAAACAACCTTTAATAAATCGTGACGGAACCAACCAGCTTGCAATTAGCAAACGACAACAATCCAGTTACTTAATGATGGACAAAATCAAGTCCTGTTCTGCTTCTTTTTTAATAGCTTGAGAAGCCGTTTCACAGTAGGGAAGAAAAGATGATTGTAATTGTCATTTCGTGTTGTCCTTATATATACAAGTTTGTAATGTTCAGCGTCGTTATACTTGATTATTATATGCATATGCAATATCTTCTGAACTCTATATAACGTAGTATATTATCTGCTGTAAATACCTCGATATGACCTTAAGATAATAATTTCATAAAGAAACAGAGTTATGTTTACTTACAGTAACATTTAAACTCACAAAGGGCAGAGTTGAACTTTTGAAAGGCTTTTGTGAGTCGTGTTGACTTGCTGCCTCAGGCTTTTCTCTTTCTGACCCCTCACTTCCTCCCTGTGTTTGTCATGCCTTCGAGAGCCGCTTCCTGCCTCTGTCCTCCATCTAGCTGGGATGAAACGTGGGGGGAAAAACCTTTCCATAATCAGGCAGCTCTTTATGAGCATGTTCAGGAAAAACCGTTAGCTTAACAGAAGTGTGTGTGTGTGTGTGTGTTTGCTTCTGGCTCTGAACGAGCGGAGACTGGCAGAGAAAGGGTTTCCATTGACGCAGCAGCTTTTCATAAAGGTTAAGGGGAATGGTTTTAAGAGTTTTCTGATGCCTCTGTAAATATTGAAAATACACATAAACACTGTCGCCAGTAGTTATAATTAATGCTAATGTTGGAAATAAATGTTTAATAGGGATGGATAATTATCGTCAACTAGTTATGCAACGGTCAAATGTTGTTCTTATTTGTTTATTTAACTGTACAACTTTATTTAGCATATTTATAAAAAAAATTATAGTTCTTATATTTTAATGTATTTTTTTATTTTGTCTTTTTAATGTTTAAGAATTTTTTAAAAATTAAAACATTAATTAAAATTTATGCAAAATTGTATTTAATGTTATTTAATTAATTAGTAAATATTGATTTATTATGATTTTTATTTGTAATGTTTTATTTTTAAGCAGGAAGAGCCGCAAAACTGAACTGCACCTTTAAGACACACGACTCCTTCTGAAAATGAACACACACACAAAGACATACTGAAAGGAAATGACCCGGGAAGAGCAGGAATCTACAACGCCTGTAGTCTGACTCACACTGAAGCATTATGGGATGCCAGGAATTTCCTTGGCCTTCTAAACTCAGACATCTGCAGTCGCACTTCAGCGTCAGGAACCGAGCTGAATTGTCAGTCTGCAGATGTTGTCGTCCTGATGCTGTTATTTTCTGTTTGTGTGCATCACGACTGCTTTGTTTTTTTGGAAAAGTGCATGTGACTCATTTTTTGTCCGGCCTGTACTTGTGCGTTAATGTGTGCGTGTGTAATTGTGTTTGCGGTGTGTATGTGTGTGTGACTCAATTCATGCATGCCTGTACCTGTCTGTTTGTGTGTGTTTTGAGTCTATGGTGCTATTCTGAAGATCTTCAGCAAATCAGATTAAGCGGGAGTCATAATGGGATTAGTCTGAAAACTGTGTCTCTCTTCAAGCTCCATTCTTTGACCTCACATTACTCTGTTTGACCAAGCATTGATACCGAATCAAGGCACATTAAGTTATTTTTTCACCTACAGAACGAATATAGTATAGGTTTTACCCACCTCACCTGTCCTCCTGAATAATCACTATTTGGTGCATTCAATCCCTGTCGTTCTTTGTTTAGACTGTGTACCGGTGGATTTGGAGGACCCATTCTACAGAGACCAGTATGATCAGGAGCATGTGAAGCCGCCCGTTGTGTCTCTGCTGCTTTCCGCGGAGTTGTATTGCCGTGCTGGGAGTCTGATCCTCAGGAGCGATGCGGCTAAACCTCTGCTGGGTCACAACGCCGTCATCCAGGCCCTCGCTCAGAAAGGCCTCTACGTCACTGACCAGGAGAGACTCGTGACTGAGAGAGACCTCTGCAAGACCCCTATACAGATGGCAAGTCATTTGACACTACACTTTAATTTTTTCTGTTACAAAATTGAAATACATTCAGATTTTGAGTGTATGGATTTTATTTTAAGACTGAGGCATCTCTATAAATATATATATATATATATATATATATATATATATATATATATATATATATATATATATATATATATATATATATATATATATATATATATATATTGTGTGAGGCAGAGGAAGCACAAGAGAAACAGGTGCAGTGAAACCCCGGAGGGTGTATTTATTAGATAATACACAGAAGGTGCGCGGTGAGTTCGGCGTGCGGGAATGCAGCGGTGCGTCCGGGAAGTGTAGCGGTGAGTCCGGTGAGTGCAGCGGAGCGTTGTCTTCAGTGCTTTCCAGTGCTCGGAGTGGTGAGGAGTCCACGGTGAGGCAATCGGGAATTAGCTCAGGTAGGCTCAAATCACGGTGAGGCTTCTGGGAGATAAAGAGAAAGACAACAAGTTAGTGTGCAACCCGGAGTCTCGTGGCTCACTGAAGCCGTCGCCTGGCCGGGCTTATCTGGCCCGCGGCTGATGAGCTCCAGGTGTGGCGAATCCTTCGTTGAGTGGCTGGTGAAGGTGTTCCTGGTTTGTTCCCAGGGCAACGCTGATCCGTCCTCGGGGCCTCGTCACACTCCCCCAGCGCTGTCCTGGTCCTGGTGGATAAAGCAGAACGTAGTAACGGGAAATTTGGGGTGGGTGGGGAGTGACCCTGACAGACCTGCAAAAGCCGACCACATCCGTGATAGGCCGTCGGCGTTGGCGTTGGCTGTCCCAGCGCGGTGTTGCGTCAAAGTGGAAGTCCTGGAGCGCGAGGAACCAGCGGGTCACCCTGGCGTTCGTGTCCTTAGCCCTGGCCATCCACTGTAGGGGTGCGTGGTCGGTAGTAGGGTGAACCGCCCGGCCCAGGAGGTAGTACCGCAGTTCCAGGACTGCCCACTTGACGGCTAGGGCCTCCTTCTCTACCGCGGCGTAGTTCTTCTCGGCGGGGGTCAGCTTCCTACTGATATATAGGACCGGATGCTCCTCACCCTCCTGGATCTGGGACAGTACGGCTCCCAGACCCACATCAGAAGCATCCGTCTGTAGCAGGAAGGGGCAGCCGAAGTCCGGGGCTCTCAGGACAGGGTCCGAGGTGAGTGCGGCCTTAATCCTCCGGAACGCCTCCTCTGCGTCAGGGTTCCACAGAACCCGTTCAGGCTGCCCCTTCCTGGTCAGGTCTGTCAGAGGGGCGGCTATGGAGGAGAAGTCGGGGATGAAACAACGGTAATACCCTGCCAACCCCAAGAAGGCGCGTACCTGGGTTTTGTTGGTGGGCCTCGGGTCTCCTGGACGCGGCGATTTTGCTCTCCTGTGGCCGGATCAGTCCTCTCCCAACTTTCGGTAACCCAGGTACTTCGCTTCGAAGAGCGCCAGGTGACATTTCTTGGGGTTGGCGGTGAGTCCAGCCCGTCGAAGATCGCGAAGCACCCTCCGCAGGCGCTCCAGATGGTCCTCCCAGGTCTCCGAGTGGATCACAAGGTCGTCAAGATAGGCTGCGGCGTACTGTTGGTGGGGTCGTAGTAAGACGTCCATTAGTCGCTGGAAGGTGGCTGGTGCCCCGTGTAGACCGAAGGGAAGGGACCGGTATTGCCAGTGGCCGCCGGGGGTGGAGAAAGCCGTTTTTGGCTTGGCTTCCTCTGACAGCGGGACCTGCCAGTATCCTTTGGTGAGATCGAGGGTGGAGATATACCGGGCCCTTCCAAGACGTTCCAGCAGTTCGTCTACACGGGGCATGGGATATCCGTCAAACTCGGAGACCTGGTTGAGTCGCCGGTAGTCATTGCAGAAGCGGAGGGTGCCGTCAGGTTTTGGAACCAGGACGATGGGGCTGGACCACGGGCTCGTCGATGGTTCAATCACCCCCAACTTCAGCATCTGATTTACCTCCTCCTCAATAGCTCGCCGACGAGCCTCAGGGATCCGGTAGGGCCGCTGCCGGACGATGACGCCGGGAGGGGTCCGGATCTCGTGCTGGAGGAGGTTAGTCTGCCCGGGCGTGGACGAGAACACATCCGAGAACTGACCGACCAGATGTTGGAGTTCCGTCTTCTGTGCGGGAGCGAGCAGGGCATTGGTGTCGACGACCGGGCCCTCCTGAACGGTGAGTGCGGATAGGTGTTCCCTAGTCCCCACCCACTTCTTCAACAAGTTAATGTGGTATATTTGTCGGCATGCGTCGACGGTCTGGTTGGCGGACTCGGTAGGTAACCGGGCCGATCTTTTCCAGGACGGTATATGGGCCCTGCCAGGTGGCCAGGAATTTGCATGCATTGGTGGGGACCAGTACCATGACCCGGTCGCCGACCTGGAATTCCCGGGGTTGTGCAGGGCGGTTATAGTGCCGTTGTTGTTGCTGCTGGGCCTGCGTCATGTGCTCCCGCGACGAGGCATCACCCGTTCAATCCGGTCCCGCATGGCTTGAACATGTTCCACGACCGACCTCTGGGCATCCGGCTGCTGCTGCTGCTCCCAGGCCTCTTTTGCCACGTCCAGCAGGCCTCGCGGCTGTCGACCGAACAGCAACTCGAATGGGGTAAAGCCGGTGGAGGCCTGGGGCACCTCACGCACCCCGAAGAGGACGTAGGGGAGCATCTGGTCCCAGTCGCGTTTGTCCTCGGAGACAACCCTTCTCAACATTTGCTTCAGTGTCTGGTTGAACCGCTCCACAAGTCCGTCCGTCTGGGGGTGGTACACTGAGGTGCGCAGCTGCTGGATCCGTAGCAGCCGGCAGAGGTCGGCCATCACCGGGACATGAGCGGGGTGCCTTGGTCGGTCAGTATCTCCCCGGGTATCCCCACTCTGGTGGACAGGGTGAAGAGCTCCTGGGCGATCGCCTTGGCGGTGGCTTTGCGGAGTGGGATGGCTTCGGGGTACCGGGTGGCGTAGTCCACGATCACCAGGATGTGTTCGTGGCCGCGGGCAGACCTCGGCAGCGGGCCCACCAGATCCATCCCGATGCGCTCGAAGGGCACCTCGATTATGGGCAGCGGGATAAGTGGACTAGGGGGAGGTGGCCGGGGCGAGGTCTTCTGGCACTCTGGGCAGGCCTGGCAGAAAAGTTTCACGTCTCCGTCGAGCCCGGCCAGTGGAAACGCGGTCCCGGATCCTCTTGATAGTGTTGGCGGCCCGAGGTGTCCGGCCAGCGGGTGGGCGTGGGCGAGCTCCAAATGGTGTCCACTTTCCTCGGGGCACCACCAGGAGCCGTTTCTCCTCCCCCTCCGCCGGCGACACAATAGAGCAGGCCGTTCTCCACAATAAAGTGGGGAAGAGGATGGGGGGCAGGGCCGCGTCTCCTCTCCATCCATGAAATGTACCTGGTTCCAGCAATTCTTGAGCCGGTCATCCTCCCGCTGAGCCCGGCCGAACGAGGCCCCCTCCGACTACCTGTTGGAACACATCAAAGAAAACATTAGTTGTAGGAGGAGGGGACTCACCATCTCTTCCGCTGTCCGATGCTAGGAGAACGGCAGGCGGCGGTTTCCTCTCCCTTCTCGCCTCTTCCGGCGAGGGTTTGAGGCTGACAGGCTGTGTCGCGGTGTGTAGCGCCTCCTCGAAGCCCGGCCAGTCCCGCCAAGGATGATTGGTACTGGCAGATCCCGTGACGAGACCCACCTCCAGGGGCCAGCTTCCTCCGGCCGTCGTCCACGGTGATGAGGCGGGTGGAAACTTTCCTGGTGTCCCGTGGACGCAGGTCAGTGGCAGCTGTTTCCGTGGTTCCGTCTTGCGGGGTAGGAGGCGGGACTGAACCAGGCTAATGGTACTGCCAGAGTCAAGGAGGCGCTGAACTTCTGTCCATTCAGGCCGATGGGGATTTTCGGTGCGGCGTGGGGAAGCTCCGGTGGAGGCTGCAGCCTGCCAGCCACGCTCTAGGGGTTTGAGGCCTCTTCGGTTGGCATTGGCTCATCTCTCGCGGTCGGGACCGCCGCCCTCTCCATCGGTCGCGGGTGCCCTCCGGCGCGCGCGCCGCTCCTGGGACACCCTCCGGGAAAAGATGGCGCCCGCTCCCGGCCTCTCGACGCTGGGCGGCTTCCGCCAGCTCGACCGCCTCCACCAACTCCGCAGCGTTCTTGGGGTTTCTCATACCGACCGCCTGGCGATAATTTGGGAAGAGCCGCGGGAGCCGGTCTATCACCACTCTTTCCACAATGATGGCGGGGTTGGTGTCCCGTCCAGGAGCCAGTGTTGCGCCAGCCGAGTAAGTTCGGGCCTGGGTCCTGCCGGCTGGCGAGACTGGAAGACCCACTCTTGGAAGGCTTGGGCTGCGCAGACCGGTGACAGACCGACCCTGCCCAAGATTTCCTTCTTCAGGTTATCATATCCCTTCGCCAGGTCGGCCGCCGGTCCCAATCCCGTGCCCAATCCCGCCGGTCCCATCCCTCAGTGGTTGCGACGCTCTCGAACATCTCAAGATAGATTTCGGGGTCGTCGCTGGCGGACATCTTGGGTATCAGCTGTGTGGCTTGCATCCGGGGATCAGGCACGGCGGGCGTGGTCGAGTGGCGGCACGGAGGGCAGCGAGCTCCTGCTCGGTCTCATTCTGGCGGGTGGCCAAATGCTCGACGATCTGTTGCTGGCGAATAGAAACCTCTGAGAGGCGTTGGAGGAACTCCTCCATCTTCGCCGGGAAGCGAGCGCTTTCCTGGGGGAAAAACAAAGAGAGAAGTTGATGTTGTGGGGACCTTTAATAAAGCGGCGACAGCGTTCTTCCTTTTTCTCTTTGTTTTCTCTGTTCTCTTGGCGCTTTAAAACTGCGCGCATTCTCCACCACTTGTGGCGAGGCAGAGGAAGCACAAGAGAAACAGGTGCAGTGAAACCCCGGAGGGTGTATTTATTAGATAATACACAGAAGGTGCGCGGTGAGTTCGAGGCGTGCGGGAATGCAGCGGTGCGTCGGGGAAGTGTAGCGGTGAGTCCGGTGAGTGCAGCGGAGCGTTGTCTTCAGTGCTTTCCAGTGCTCGGAGTGGTGAGGGAGTCCACGGTGAGGCAATCGGGGAATTAGCTCAGGTAGGCTCGTCACGGTGAGGCTTCTGGGAGATAAAGAAAGACAACAAGTTAGTGTGCAACCCGAGTCTCGTGGCTCACTGAAGCCGTCGCCTGGCCGGGCTTATCTGGCCCGCGGCTGATGAGCTCCAGGTGTGGCGAATCCTTCGTTGAGTGGCTGGTGAAGGTGTTCCTGGTTTGTTCCCAGGGCAACGCTGATCCGTCCTCGGGACGCTCGTCACAATATATATATATGTAGACACTATAGCTATGCTAGTTTGGAGTTTGGTGAAGAAATCTAATTGAATCTAATCTAATTAAAATAAAAAAGGTTTACTTTATTGCTAATATTTCACTGTAAAGTAACAAAATCAGATGTTTATGAAAAACGTGTCAAATTACAATATTAATAATAATAGCTAAAAATTTCTTTATTTTGAAAAAATTAAACCATCAAAATGATATTTTTCTTATATCTCTAGGTTTCTCAATTAAATTTAATGTTTAAAAACACCAACTAACTTAATAACATCATAACATGTCATATTTAAAAAAAAGCTTTTAGCTTTTTAGCTTGTTATTTTGTGATTTATTAAATTATTAATTATTATTAATTATTTAGACAAAATAGTATAGTATTTTAGTTGCCCGGCTTATTGCTATTAACTAGGGGTGTGAAGGATTGTAGATGATTCGTGATCCGTACAGGCAAGTCCCCATGGTTCGACACGCGCATCATTTGCAGATTTGTTTTTGCCAAGTATTTTGGTAAACACAGTAGGTTATGTCCATCTCTTAATGTTTACAGCTGACTAAGAAAGAAAGAAGTGCTTAACTTATGCAGTAAGCGTTATTGTTGTTTTACACTTCATTATCACATCTCTAAAGCTTTTATATGTCTGATGTAACATCTTCATTGATGTACATAGAACAAGCTAGGAAACTATGGGATTTATATTGTTGTGGTTGTAATTTTGATGTATTCCTTGCTGTTGCTCTTATATGTTATACAAATAGTTCACAAATTGTTAAATTGCAATTCTGTTAATTATTCACCCTTATGAAGCTCCAAAAAGCCCTTTGTTCATCTTCAAAACTCAAATGAAGACGTTCTTCGTGAAACCCAAGAGCTTTCTGACTCTGCATAGACAGCAGCAAAACTACCATGTTCAAGAGCCAGTAAGGTAGTTATGACATTGTTAAAATAGTCCATGTCACTTGAGTGGTTCGACCGTGATTTCATGAAGCTACGAGAATTAATTTTTGTGCGCAAGAAAACAAAAATAATGACTTTTCTTCCATGTGTTCAAGACAGTACTATGTGCATTCCGCTGCTAAACACAATAACGTTGTTATTTTTGCACTCAAAAAGCATTCCTTTGAACCACTTATCACATGGACTATTTTATTAAGTTATATTTTATAATGTTATTGCTTTTCTGTCCCTTGGATTTGGTAATGAATGGAAAGCTCTTGTATTGTATGTAAAATTTCTTCTTTTATGTTCCGAAGATGAACAATGCCTTCTATGGTTTTGGAATTGATGATAGAGATTAGATTTTTGGGTGAACTGTCTCTTTAAGGCATGGTATTGAACTGGTAATGCAAACTGTGCTGTTTTTGGTGTCTGTGCGTGCACTTCAGTTAAGGGTGTAAAGTGTAGGGTGAATGGGGTGGAGGACTGGACACTGCCGTAGTAGGTACTGCTGATGTCTGCATTGCAGTACTCTCTCACTCTCTCTCCCCTTCTCTCTCTCTCTGCAGTAACACTCAGTATCCTTTCGGTGTTCAGTTTAGGTGCTTTTACCTCTCCGACACCGCAGAGCTCAGTCTAGACCATCTGATTTAACACAGACACAACACGCACTGTTATGACACAAACACACACTACCACAGCTCTGGCATAGTTGCAGATTCACCCTGCGTGCATTAAGCTCCAGAATGAAAACACAGTAATCAGTCTTTGCATCAGCCACAGTGTGTGCGTTTATGACTGCCAGGGTTATTCGGAAAAGACAAGCACATGTGAGGGTTAGGATTCACTTGGAAAACACAGCTTAGCCTGCTGTTTCTGTGCTAGCGCACGCTTATGTGTGCACATGGGTGGGTGTGTCTGTTGGCATGGCGATTAGCACTGCGGCAGTGTGTCGAGGTGTGTGTGTGTGTGTGTTGGAGAGGAGGGGTCTGTACTGCTGTGAAACTGCATTGATGAATTTCACGTAAATCAGCATATTTGAGAGAAAAGTGTCGACCGCGCATAGGCTCTCAATCAAGCAGGTGAAACACAGAAGGTGATAAAGGTACATAAAGGCTCTGGAGTAATGAAAATGCTTTCATTTTGCAATCTCCTCTAATTTAATCTGGCATTGTGCATTTTAAATTGTATTATAACATGAAATTAAATAGCAAAAATTACGATTGAAGAATGTATTAGTATTTTGTTTGTCCCTTTTGCTTTAATAAGAGCAGCAGTCAAGCTGCATAAACTCTTTGTGTGAAACCTGATGATAACGATTTCAGATGAACCGAGAGCAAAGGATTCACATGAGTACTGTCATAAATGATTTTAATTATTAGATATTGCACCTAGAATTAGTGCAGAATATAAAATATTTTTTCCTCATTTTACTTCATGATCTGTATTTTTAAATATGAAATATTCTCCACTGGTATCGTTAATGTAATAAACAATACCAGTGGTTACTGGTAAGACATCTATGAACTAACTTCTTAGATTCATAAAAAAATGACCAGACCAGTTGGTTAACAATAATTAAAGAAGTTTTTCAGAAAAGTTAATTCTAAGAAAAACAGTGCTATGCAATTGTCCAAAATGACCAAGTCTTTGAGGCCACTGTACAAGGTATTGATGCACTGAGAAGAGTTTCAGGCAGATGAAATCTTTCAATAAACGTATTAACAATCAATAATCAGTGTATAAGTGGGACAGATTACAGATGATTAAATATAAATAATAAAAGTTAAAAGAAAAGATTAGAAATGGTTAAATGGATACAACATCCAAACTGAATATATATATATATATATATATATATATATATATATATATATATATATACACACACACACACACTAGAGTCTTGCATACTGGAATATTTTTTTGTGTTTTTACTATTTTTATTCATTATGACCTATGATATGCAGTAGTAGAAGTAAGATAAAAATAATAAAGACATAGGTTGTGGTTTTACATCCTTGCATATAAATATTTTTGCAGAGAATTAAGTTTCCAACATCCTGTCCAAACATTGCTTTAGTAACTATATATATATATATATATATATATATATATATATATATATATATATATATAAAACGTAACTTAAGTATATAAGTAATACATTAATATATTGTAATAAAACCATAGAAGAATAAGTCATAATGAATATACTTTACGAATAATTATGAAAAAATAAGAAAACATAACCACATTGTAAATGGGCATATACCGGGTATACAGTGTATTGTGTATTCACATTTTTCATTCTTTCTCACTCTTTTTTTGGCGCTCCACCCTTCAGTTGAAAAAGTTAGAAAGATGAGGGACAAACACAACTAGTCTTTGTGCAAAGAGAGAAAGAGAGAAGAAAAGCATGTTTGCATAGTGAAGCACAAACCCTCTGAAAAAGGCACCACATACATCAACACATTGTGTTGTAAGAGATACCTGAGCCCTCAGAAACAGTTCCAGACCTGCCGCTTTCAGCCTTTGATGATGTCAAAGCACTTCCTGTTGATGCACGCTCAGCTGGGTCAGTTTTCAGAGCCCATTTCTAAAATCGAAAAATGTTGGGGTTTTTCACCAGGTTTTTTGGAGTATGTTTTTCAAATAAAAAAAAACCGGCCATTTCTTTGTAATTTATTGTGAGATATTTGTGGAATCAGAAAAAAATCGTATTGGTTATCCACTACTTGATTCTATCCTGTCTGTGGAACCTTTAACAAATATTAGAACCTTCTTGTATAAGAAACATTGGGATTTTTGCATAGCAGTCCTATGGAAAACACTAACCTAACACATTTGAATTTTGACATTAATGAAAAATGACGGTTCAGGGAGGTAGCCAATTACGAGCTCAGTAAGAGCCCACATTAGTATTTTTCCAGCTTTTGAGATAATTTTGCTGAGGAGCCCTGTAAACAACACCTGAGTCATGCAGATGCAAAATCTACACAAGCTGCATGGTCTCTCGCGGTGCCGTTTATAACTGTTGCTCGTGGCAGCACTCAGTTAGACGTGCTGAATGTTTGGGTGGAATCCAAAGAAAGATTTTTGGATGCTTACGTTAAATGCTTGGTAAGCTTCTTGGGCTTAATATCACCCAGACGGATTAAAAGAGTACAAACTTAAAATGCTTCTCATCTGTTTGTATTCATAGACGCGCTTTTATTTTGCATATTGAATTTGTTATTATTTCGCCTTATAGGCAAAATGTGAGCGCGTGCTTCATAGGCACATCTGTGTACCTTCTGAGATCGATTTATACAGCATGTTTGGGTTCAAAGATCTAAATCTTTTCTTCGTTATTTAGGGATGTTGAAAAGCCAAGACTCGCTTATCTCCTTGGATTAAACTGTTATTTGTCCATTTCGCTTGCTTAAGGATTGTTTGATTAAGCAACATGTCCTTTTTTAAAATTTAATTAGAAATTTAAAGCTGGTCACGGAGAGTTTAGGTCACAGCATACATTTGCTTGATGTTGCTTGACGTTGCCTCAATGTTAAATATGTAACACGTAATACAAATTGTGTGGAATATTTATTTATATATTTACTTAATTGCGAAACAAACTTGTTTAGAATTAAAGAATCTCCTTTAGATTGAGATATTTTTTTGAGTGGGCTTTTTTTTTTTACTTTTGGTGTATTTCTAGGGAGATTTAGGTGATTTAATTTAAGAGGATTAAAAAAAATCTCATTAATATAAAAGTTTAAGATACAGGATGGGAAATCCTGTGTTTCCTCTTTAGTATTAGTGTTCTTTAAGGCTCCTGGAGCCCCACCAAAACCTATAACATGTTTGTGACTGTAATGTTGATGCAATCTGGATTCAGGTCCAAAGTCATTTTAATCTTTACATTCTTAATATACAGAACTGTTCGGTAATGGTTGTTAATATGATGTTACCTGCAAAATGTGTTGTATTTGTTCCAGCAAGAGTTCCAATTTTGGGAAGGAGAAAAATAGACCACATGCAAGAGCTGGCCACTGGGTGGCAGTGTATAGGAAGATGCACTAGTGTTCATTAGTGATTGATGATAAACTAAGCCATGAAAACATATGTTTACATTAGAAAATGACCTATTAAATAGCCATTCACTGTTGTGACCTCTGTAAGTAACGTAACATCTCACAGCAACCGGCAAATCTGCTGCGGATGTGTTATATACTTAAAGGGATAGTTCACCCAAATAATTCTGTCATTAAACGTTAGTTCACCCCAAAAAATAAAATTAGCAGGTTTTACCTACCCTCGAGGTATCCTAGGTGTATATGACATTGTTCTTTCAGTTGAATCCAGTCAGTGTTACAATAAAAATTTAAGTCAGCAGGTTTAGTCCACAAGTCGTGAAGCTCACGCATCCATAATAAAACAAGCCTCGCAGCGAATTTATTAAAATAACCATATTTCAAACACTTTTCTTTCACTGTGAACCGTAGAACGTATGCACAGCTCGATTAGTGACAAATGCAGAGAGAGAACATGAGAAAGAGAAATGTTGGAGGGAAAGAAACTTTGCTTCCTTTGCTCATGTATAAACATGCAAGACTAGCATATCTCAGAGGCGTGCGGGCTGCGCATACATCCTACGTAATCTGACAGAGCGGCTCCCGGGTAGTGAGAGAAAAGTGTTTATTATATGGATATTTTTCTCATGAAAATGTGTGGATTCACTACAGGAGGCCTTTATTCACCTCCTGGAGCCATTTGAAACACGTTTTATTACGGATGCATGCACATTATTTGACGAGTTGTGGACGTATTTTGGTGGCTTTCGAAAATTCCGGTTGAACCACTGATGACACGTGGACTATTTTGTTGATGTTCTTGGTACCTTTCTGGACCTTGAACCTGGTAGAACTTTGCTGTCCATGGAAGCTGTGATAGCTCTCAGATTTCATCCAAAATATCTTAATTTGTGTTCTGCAAATGAAAGAAGGTCCAACAGCGTTGGAAGGAAACGAGGGTGAGCAATTAATGACAGAATTTCATTTCTGGCAATTCCTTTAAAGCAGCTGGTGCCACACATGATGCTCTGTGCACTGTAAATGTCTGTGAATCTTTACTAGTTTATGTCGCAGTTCTTTCATTTATTATGTTCATTTAGATAGTAGCACAATTAAAGACTTTGGGTTTTTTAAGGGGCTCCCACCAAGTCTTCATGTTCAGTTAGGAAATACAACAGAAAAAAACTGCAGCTGTCTTACAGTCAAGCCATTTCATTGGCTCTTTAAATGTAGCTAACAAACCCTAACCCTATCACTCATCAGTTTCTGATCCCCACAAAATCAATAGCACCCTCTAGAGGTGACTTAGTTAGCAGACAGGAAGAGGCCGTATTTCTTCTAGCAGTAGTTGAACACTTCAAAAAGTGGCTTATTTAGTATTTTTGTCTCGTTTCTAGTCAAAATACGAAAAAAATGAAACTTTGAAATGATATTTACTCTTGTTTCCACATGACAAAATTTTGCTTAAATCAAGTAAAAACATCTGAAGTGGGGTAAGAAAAAAATATTCTTAAAACAAGAGTATTTCACGTACCTCACTACGGTGGTCCATTTTAAGATTTTTACTTGTTTTAAGCAAAATGCACTCAATTTAGATTTTTGTCCCCTGGAAACAAAAGTAAATATCTTAAAGGAATAGTTCACCCAAAAATGAAAATTATGGTATATGACTTTATTCTATTAGAGTCTATCAGAGTTTTTTTTGTCCTGACGCTTCCAAGCTCGGAATTGAATATATTGAATATTGAATATATTGAATATAATTGAATAAATTGAATATATCCGTCATAAAACTAACTTGTATGCCTTCGGGGAAATACTACTTACTACTTTCTCAGTCTAATTTCACATGAATTTGCACATTGTGTTTGTAATGTTCTTTGTACTCCTTGCAAATAAGGTCTTTTTTACAAACAGAATTTTGAAGAAGCCGCTTATGTTTTTTGTGCATTTTTTTCACTTGTCATTTTAGAGTTCCCACTTGGCGATGATTGACACTTTAATGATGGCGTACACAGTTGAAATGGTCAGTGTGGAGAGAGTGATGACCTGCATACAGAAATTTACTCCTTTCCTTCCTGAGGAAGACTTCCCTTATGATGCTGAAGAGGCCGTGATATCATGGATCAACAAGGTGAGATCCCTGCAACTAACATTACATGTGTAAACATACTGCCTGCACATAACCTTTAGTGAATGATATCTGAAATCTGATTTCAGATTACGCAGAATGTCTAACGACTTGTACAATACTATACATAGTAGCTGTGCGGTGGATTGTGAGAGAGTATATTTAAAGAGAACTGTTCACATGCTGTTTTGTGCTTTATTTAACATGTTCGGTGGAGACTAATGGCTTGTTGGTGGAACCTTGTTACATTATGACTAGTTAGGACATTACATTATTAAAATAACCCACAGGGATTTTTTTTTCAGTTGAGAGAAGTCCAGAATTAACACATGACTTGTATAACATCAGTCAAGTACAAACAGGTCAAATCAGCATACGTGTTTATTTTAAGATGATTTTGAAATTTAAATAAGAATGTTAGATTTCTTTATAGGTTCTACATGACTAGAAATATGCATAGTTTGCTGTCATGATCTATCTGTCATTTTCATACTGAATGTCATAAGCAAGAGGTCCATCCATGGCAAAGCCGATGTAGAAGGACACATTCTCTGTGCTGTAGCCACTTCTCACTCCACCAAGAAATGCAGGACGCAATGGAATCTTAAGATTTCCATACTCTGTGAAGACATCTCCTTGCTCAATAGTACCACTCACTCTGAGGAGCTTGCTATTTATTGGGGTTTCTTTAAAGATTTCTCCTGTTTGCCAGAGAATGTTGCGATTCTTAACATCTCTGACACTCTGAGATCTGTCAAGGGAAACTTTAGTCACCAGCCTCTGTATTCCATCAGATGTCCCCAAGAAGAAGTGCGCAATGGTTGACCTGGTACGGTACATATGGGAGAGATTCTTTCTCGCTGAGCTTCTGATTTTATCAACATATGTCTTAATGCCAGTAGTGTTGACATTTCTTCCTGGCCAGAGCAAAAGTATGGCAAGGTAGAAAGGCTCTGGGTATTGGTGCTGTATGCCAACATCTTGCAGAATTTCTTTTAAAAGCTCATTGAGCTCTTCTGTGGATTTTGCTAACTTTGACTTTGAGCAAATCAGCTGGAGGATTAGGTGTGCGAGCAGATGATTTGTTTTGTCCTTTGTAGTTTTGATGGCAGAATTATTATATATGAATGAGTATTTCTCAGCAATCTGTTCTACTGTCACTTTTTTGGGCTCCAAAAACTGGAGAAGGCCTGGGAATGTATCCGCCCGGTTTTTCTCTAGGAACATTCTGCACTCTTCAATCTCCATGTTCAAACTCAGCGTTGGTTTCTTCTTTTTTTCCTCTTGTTTGTCCTCTGCAGATGTGCAGAATAATGAGATGTAGTGTTCATAGTGTTCTGATATTCTCTGGCGAATCTTTGCATCTTTCATTTCACCGGATCCTTTTTCTTTCATGTAAGTGAAGTACATTTCAAGGAAGTCCAAAGCCTCTTTCACATGTGATTTTAAAGATCTAAGGAAGGGTTCATGGTTCTGAAGAACAGCAACAAATTCATCATTGGATTTGCTTTGGCTCACTGGCATGCTTGTGTATGGCAGATTTCCTTTAAGAAAGCTCTTGATGTAATGATCTTTCATTGGATCACCATTTTTAAACAATGGCAGTTTTTTAATGATGTCAAAAACAGTCATGGCTGTGTCGATTTCACCCATGTAGCCAGATATGTTATATGGGCTTAACTTTCTGTAAAATTCCTGTTCAGTTTCTAGGGCATCATCTGTCTTTGCCAAGGTTTGGGCTTTTCTGAAAGCTTTGGTGGCTGTGCTTGCCAACTCAAGGTATTCACTCAGGTCTTCAGCTGTGTATGGTTTCTTCTCTTGCTTTATACACAGCTTGTGTTTTAATTCACTTTTTGCAACTTGTCCAACTGTATCTACAGTGTAGGAAGTTTCTTTGATGGCTTTTGCAATGTCTGCCCACCTCTTAGCTTCAGCAAAGTTCTTCTCTTTCAGGTACAAGTGTCTTGCTAGAGCTTGAGGAATTGTGAAGTCTTTATCAAACCTTTCCGAAGCTGCAATAAAAATCGTTTGTATTTTATTCAGACCATCTTCTCCTGAGTTTATGTCTTCTATCAGTGGTGAAAACAGGGTATCTTTCTCATCACCTTCAGTTTTGCGTTGACGAGTGATCAGCATGCTTTTCATTGATTGTACAAGAACATCCTTCACGGCAAAGGTTTTGAAAAAGGCATCACAATGCAGCATGTCAAGAACTATGTCTGCTCTGGAGCAGTTATGTGTCTTCTCTAGTTGTTTGACACATTCTGTTGCAAGATATTGATGAACAAAGCGAATTGCTTTGAATCCCCCATATTCTTCTGCGTCGATTTCTATCAACAAACAGGAATAAGGTTCCATTTTCTCCAGCACAGACTCTCTTCCCCAAAATGCATTTTTGATGCCCAGATAATCTTCACATAAAGATCGTGAGATGGCTCGATCAGCAACATATGAATTCAGCAAAGCCAATATGCAGAAGAGCCCCGTTTGTTTGCTTTCTGAAACTCTGAAATCTTTCAGAATGTTAGTTGCAACATTTGCAACATACTCTGGG
Source organism: Puntigrus tetrazona (assembly GCF_018831695.1). Taxonomy (NCBI): domain Eukaryota; kingdom Metazoa; phylum Chordata; class Actinopteri; order Cypriniformes; family Cyprinidae; genus Puntigrus; species Puntigrus tetrazona. The sequence continues at coordinate 21,775,191 of NC_056700.1, forward strand.
TCGAAATTAGATTTCATGATCATAAAACTGTAGAAGTTCTCAGTTGTGAAAGACTTGGTTTCTTGAAGTTCTTTAAGCTTCATTTCAAAAGCATGTTTTTCTTTGTCAGATAGCTTTGCTGTAATGAACTCACTCTGATCTACACTATTTTTGTGTCTGTCTTGTGGGGTTTTTGTACGTATACAATTTAAGATGATGACACTTGCCCCTGTTTCTCCTGCAATCGTCCTCAATAAGTGCTTGAGTACTTGTGTGTTTTCGGTTTCCTCTGAGTCTTCCACTAATAGCAGGACTGGTGTTTTTAAGGATTTCTCACTTTTTCCACACTTTATCAGATGAGAAACATGTTTGGCTACTTCTTCCTTTGAAATGCTGTTGTCTTTCAGCACTGCACATCTGAATTCTTTTCGCAGATTCCACATCACATGCATGGCCATGGTAGTGCCGCCACACCCTGGGTGATGAAACAGGTTCACAGTGCTGCAAGTGCTTTTGGTATTTTTGGTCTGAGATCTGATATTGTTCTCTAGTTTTGAGTGTTTGTCACGTTTTATGAATGGCTTCGCTGCAGGTTGCTCTGAGAAATAGAAGTTCCACCATTTCACTTTTCCTCCTCTATAAAACTCAGATTTTGTTTTAATTTTGAACTCTTCAAATTCTGCAGAGCTCTCATCGTACATGTCTTCGCATTCGTTTTCACACAAGATATCAAGTGATGTCATAAGACTCTCGTCTTTCATTTGGAGAATCACTGTACTGCCCTCAGCAGATGGAAGAAGTCTCTGAGCATGCTGCTTGCTCTGGCCCAGTTTCAGTATTGTGCCATTGATTTCACTGAGCTCCAGGTCATATATGCTACGTTGACTGATGTCCTCATCACATCGGGCTTGAATGAAATCCCTCCATTTATGGAAGGACGGATCTGAAGTGCAAATACTTAATATGTTTTCTGTACCTCCTAGGTTTTTATAAAATGACATGAATGTGTCAAAAATTGGATCGACTGAGGCCTCGACAGTGGAGAGGAGTAGGAATATGACTAAGAACCGTCCTCTTGGAAGTGTGTCTTTGTTGCAGAGGAATGAAATCACGTCTTGTACCTCTCCAGCTTTGTGTTTTAACCATTCGCTTGATTGAAGTGGCCTGTCAGATTCAGTGTTAAGGTCTTCTCTGCCATTACAGAATACCCAACTTGTTTGTGTGTATAAATTCAGTTTTTCAACTATTGTTCCTGGGTCTCCACGGAACTGGCTTGGTTTGTGAAGATTTGCAATCTGAACATCTCTGTAGTTGTGGCAGGACCCATTTACTGCAGAGTTTGGATCAAAGTCCAACACGCATAACCGTTTCAATGTTGTTATGAACTGAAGATGCTGGAGTTGTTCAGGGTGGCTTTTGTTTGTAACTATAATATAATACTCATAATAATCCAGTCTGCTTCCTCCACATGTCAACAGATTCTTTAGCTTTTCACCCTGGTTTGATGTTCCTTTACTCAGAGGCCTCTTTTCTGCCTCTTTCCTCATAGTATCCCAAATATTTATGTTTTTACTAATTTGGGCTATTTCAGATTGCAGATCTCTTGGATTACCAATTTTACAGATATCCTGTGTTGCTGCGCCCTCTCTGATGAAGAGTGATTTTCCTTTGCTTCTTTTCCACTGATTGGTCTCATCCAGAGTCTGTATGTAAAACAGTTCACCCTGAACTATGATGTGTGATGGAACAACATCCACCTCTATGACATATTTGCCAGATATTGTGCTGTCGGCGCAGAGCACTTCTACAAAGCGTGGTTGTCTGATGCATTGTTTAGCTTTATCTGTGTGTTCGTCAAAGTATGATTTAATACCCTGATTAAAGTGATCAATGATGGAGTCCTTGGAGTCGACAGTGACCCCAATAATCTCACCATGAACATACTGGGAATCTTTGGAATCTGCTACACCAAAGTGTATGGTTCCATTAGTGCGGCTGTTCATACACCCAGCAGCAAACCGAAACACCTCTTTATTGAACTTCTTCTTTATCACATCAATGTCATCTGTTCTGCCCATGAACTTGTACTCATGAACTGGATCGGTAAGATTCCCTGGTCCTGTTTCTGGTGGGAGAGTGTAGTTTTGAATATATCGATGAGAAGCAGCGTTCTGATCAAATGGATAGAGACTACATGAGTGCTTTATGGATCGAGATTTTCTCATGTGCTTTTCTCTTTCAACTAGGCCTACTTTATTGGCATTAATGTTTGATGATTTAGGGTCAGCTGAGTCTGTTGGTTCGGTTTCTTTCGAAGATGTACTGGATATAGAAGCTTCTGAAAGTGAAATGTTTTGTGAAGGGGGCTTCTTTAAAGGTTCAGTTTTTTGTGGTTTTGGAGATTCTTGTTGTTCTTTCTTTAACTTCTCTAACCGGGTGATAATCCTAACAGCTGGACCATGTTTAAAACCAAGTTCCTGCAGATGTTTGGGTTGGTAGCAGACTAGTTCTTCCCCTGATACTTCTTCTTCGTACAGCTTGTCTGCATGTTTTTTATCCACTTTAATCACCTCAGTCAGCCAGTAGTAAACTTGCTCTTTCGTCCACTCCTCTACTCGAAGAGGAAGTTCTGTCTGTTGACTTGCTGTTGCCATACTAATAAAAACAAACAAACAAAAATATATACAATATATTTATAAAAATATATAGATAAAACATATCTGATTTACATATACACAGTATACAACAGCCAAGGGAAAGTCATGATCACATTACAGGTGCTTGTCAAAAGTTGATTTATTTCACTAATTCCATTCAAAAAGTGAAACTTATATTAATGTTTACACACAGACTGATATATTTCAAATGTTTATTTCTTTTAAATTTGTAACTAATGAAAATCCCAAATTCAGTATCTCAGAAAATTAGAATATTACTTAAGACCAATACAAAGAAATAAAATCAAATAAATCTGTGAAATAAATCAACTTTTTTCTGATATTCTAATTATATGACCACCTGTATATAAACATATTTAATTTAGGCCTTTTTATCGTATCATGTTGTAAACTAAAATCCTAAATGTTTCCTTTTGTTTAGACTATAGTAGCCTATGCTATGTTGTTTATCTTACCTTTTATGGAAAACACTCTCTAAGCTCTGTCCCTCCTTGTTTTCTCACTGTGTGTTACAAAGCACCCAGCTGACAAGACAAGTAAATACATATCAGAGTTAAATCCACAAAGGTTTTCCCCACCCAGGTTTCTTAAAGGTTTCTTGAAAGCTGTCCTTTAACTTAAAAAAAAGGCTGTTGATTTTAATCATAGTTTTGATGTAAATAAAGTTTTTTTTTCAAGTCAGTGAGACTCGCAAACTGCACAGAAAAAAATCTTGTGAATTAATCTGTTTATTTGTACTCGTGTGTCCCTGTGTAGGCTACATGATTATTGTACACATTCATTTTCCAATGCAGGTAAATGAACATCTTAGAGAACTTTTGGCCCAAGAACCAAGAGATATAGGAGAACCCTGCGTGGTTCAAAAGGTGAGGAGATCTTCATTGCATCCTTAAGCCGTTTTTGTTTATGCTTGCGTGCTGTTGAACTTGCAGTATGGTAATATAAAATATAAGTGACGGGTCTTTGTTTACTTTAGAGACATATATTTAATTCTTTTGAGGTTAAACTTATCCTAATCGTACCGCTGTGTCATAAATTGCCCTGCAGATGTTTAGGACAAACTACCAAAGTCAATGAACAGATAACACTTTAATAAAAACATTTGAAAATAAGAACATTTCAAAGCTCCTATACCTTATACCAATGTAACTCTTAAGATTTCATTTGGATTGTTTCTCAGATTTATTCAAAATACTCCCCAGCACACATTATTAGCCGTTTTTTTACTGATTCTAAATCCTGAGCAAACAATGAAAAGTTCAGCAGTACTTACGCTATAAGCCTTGTGTTCTTCATGTGTTGTTGGGTGCTGTTTTTCATCTTGTTCGTACTCTATTTTGCATCTGAAAACACTTCTGTATAAGTCCACAGGACAGTTTTATTGCGTATCTGCCTTTGTAACGTTGACCCACTTAAAATAACTTGAATGAGTCAACAGGAAGTGCCTGCCACTGGCAGCAGGAAGTGGAAATGGGAGGAGACTTCTAGCAGAAGCAAGACAGATAGTTATATAAATGTATAATGATACTTATTTAAATAAGTATAAATCTCAGTATTGTATATTATTTGATTATATTTCATAAACCTTTTTTTAAACAAAAAGATAATTTTTTTATTTATACATAATTTATTTATGAAAGACTTATTACCGGGTGTATGTTGTATATTTGTTATGTAGGCTACACACACGACTAAAAGACAAAAGAGAGACATTCTCAATTAACTTTAATTAAAATAATTTTGCTGGGTTACATATTTCTTACATTTGTAGCATTCAAGAGACAATGTGTGCATATGTATGTAAAGTATTTTATATTTGTAGGCTTGATATGTTGTCAAAGTCAGTGCTATACAGTGTAAATAATATAAAATACATTCAGTAAGCAAGTAGACGAACATGTCAATCACAAATCAGAATCACTAACAATAATCGTGAGATATTTATGAGACTTTCATCACTGCAACTGATACTAAGTTATTCCTCCAGCATCTTACACCAATCACTGCAAAAACCCTGAATAGGTGTTTCCTGAGTAAAATCCTTGCCTCTCTCCTTGTTTTCCTCTTCCAACATAGCTTAGAGGATAAGAAAATGGTGACATTAATATCTAAATTACCTTATTCACAGTAGACGTGCATGCACAGCCATATAATTGCATTTTGTCATCATGTACCCAGCAGTGATCGCATTTTTATGCATAAAGAAACATGTATATTTTAATGAGCTACTTCAAAATTTAAAATAAAATAATAATATAGTATTAAAAAAGAGAAACCTTCAGACATGGCCACTGGGAAATACGCAATGTCAAGCCAGCAGAAGCGCGCCCTCCTTCTAAACGAGTCTGTATCCACCAGAATTCTGAATTTGGAATAAACCAAAGACAGATTTAACAATTCAGCCTCCTGGATAACATGAAGAAGAATTTCTGAGTGCCCCTTAACTGGATCAGTTTATAATGCATTTTTCTTGTTGTTATGGCAACTGCTCTTCGTGCGTAATCCACAGGGGCGGTACAGGAGAGAGGACTCAAAAGCACGTCCGGTTCTTTCTCTCCCTCTGGTGGACAATCTCTTGAAGGACAACACAGACGGCTGCGCGCTGGCTGCACTACTGCACTTCTACTGTCCTGATGCTGTGCTACTGGAAGGTACTGCCGCAGGAAAATCACTGTGAATGAGATATGGATCTGTTTCTCTCAAGGTTTCAGCCTTCTCACACTACATTGTGTATTTTACAGTGTCTACACCAGTTTGTTGTAACTTCTCAAAAAGGGCAAAAATGTAGTCCATATGATTCATTCTCTAAATTCCAGGCCTTGTGAATGCATACAATAGCTTTCTGCGAAGAACAAACATAATTGTAATTTAGTTTTTCAATTGTCTATCTATTAATGTAATTCATTTTTTTAATAGATCACTAAGGCTTGTTTTTTCATAGTACTGCTAGATCACACCTCCGACATTAAACTGCATAATTAGTAGTGATTTTCTAATCTTGTACTAAGTATGATAAAGCGAGATTCTTGTGGCATTTTTTATTTTAATGTTGTCTAGGGAAATAACCTACAGAATGGCAAAATACTTTAGTCCGGAAGACTGCATTCTTACTGTCTTAATTTAGTTTCATTGGGAGGTGTAGTTGAGATGATGTAACAGAGTACTGTACAGATAAACCCTCTACAGAATACTCTGCCCCCAATCTGGTCCCCTAGATAACAGGCAGACACACACATAAACAACTTCAGGAAAACTACATTATCCAGTGAAACACTCACTGAAGTCCTTTATGTCACAAACATAACAAGATTCAGATATTTAGAGTCATCTGAAAGATACAAAGTCTCTGCCTCACACCAAACTCAACAGTGATATAATAGCAGGGATTTTATTTTTAAATTTGATTCGAAGGACAATTGGATCTGCTGCTAAAACCACATGATGACACCACAAATGTCTTTGTCACTTTTCAATTCCAAATTAGTGCATCCGTGCTATATAAAAGTCATGATTTCTTCATAAGGCTGAGGGTATTTGAGGGTGGAGGAAGAAATGAGCGAAAGGAACAGACAGAGTGAGTAGGAGTGCGTGAATGGAAGTTTGAGCGAGAACAGAGGAGCAGTTATTCAAACATAAACACATCTCCACCCCGTGACTCTGAGGATTCTTCTCGTTACATCACACGTTCTGGTCCCGCCCTCGCAGGCTTTATGAAGCTCCATTGGCTTCTGCTTGTGTTCTGTCTCCGCCCCCTCAGATATATTCATAACTTCATTGGCTGTTATGCGGTTTCTTCCCTCCCCATCCAGATATCTGCGTCAAAGAAACAATGTCATTGGCTGACAGTCTGTACAATCTCCAGCTGATCCAGGAGTTCTGCAGAGAAAACCTCAACAACTGCTGTCACTTCACCCTGGAGGATATGCTATATGCCTCCACCACCATTAAGGTAAAGCCTGATGTCAATACAGTTAACTTCTCTTTACTACATTTATATTTAACAAGATGCTTTTATCCAAAATGACTTTTTGACCAGGTTTATTTGCCAACTAGATTAGGAAGCAAGATAGACAAGAGGAGAAATGCAAAGAAGAAAAGCTTTTTTTGTAAATAAATGAAATGTCTTTACTGATGCTGTTATACTAAAATAATTATTGATGTATTTTATTTTTATAGCTGATCTTGACACGTTTTCATTACCACCGTTCTCATTGTCTTCAGATAATCTGATAATCTGTAATTTAATTTTATGTGTTGAATTTATCTCTTTTTTTTGTTGGTATGACTAAGCATCAAAAGCTTTCTCAGATGTTGCGATGCAATAAATGGCATGTGTGTTTCTCATTTGGTTCAGTATTGAAGGGTTTACATGGTTTCTAGGATACAGATTTCGGAGAACTTTCTGTGGTGATTTTCCACTGAATATGCTTTTTTTAGTTTGAGGCCAAGATGAATGAGTGATCAGTGGAGTATTAGAGGGAATTTCAGCAGGGCTGAGGCAGTAAAGGAAAGCCGACCAGTGCGTCTTTTAAATCTGACGGTTTGGGATGACTGAGTCATTGTTTGTGTGTATTTAAGAGCTCTGCGGAGTGGATCGCCTCAAACAGTTATGTTAGTTATGCGGTGGGTCTAGATAAACACAGTCCATGTGTAGCCGTTACCTCACACAGCCGTCATCATGGCATATTTTTTTTTAGCAAAATGTGTTACATTTTCCAAACTGGCAGCTGTGCGTTTGCCATTATGTCAGTTGAGTCTGTGCTCAATTATATAAACCAGGTTAAAATGCTTGTCAACTGGCAATCACATGCTCTCCAGTATAACAGAGGTACGTCTGATTCTTTGGCCATTTAGGATTTAAGTGGTGTGTTTTTCACTAAATGAGGGCTTTTTCATGAGGCTAACAGCTACTAACTGTGGGGAAATAAAGGTATCAGGACTGAATAAATCAGCAGAGAGTGCTGGTTCTGTTCTGTTCGTGTCAGCCTGCCCCGTTTGCTTTGTTGCTTTTGTCGGATGAGAACAGCCTTTAAGGCACTATAAGAGACTCTTTGCTGCACTATTGCTTTCAATAAACGCTCTATATTATTTTATACACTAAGGACAGTCAGTTATTTTGCACAGTTACTGTACTATTTAAATTACTGTATTCTGTCACATCAGAATCATATGATGCCTATTGAGTGATCATAATCTAGGCTTCACTGCTACGATGTTCAGATCACATGACCATCCTTACTATTCCTTACCCCTATACCGTTATCTTGCTTTTTTGAAGTTAGTAAGAGTCTATTGCAATCTCTAGGAGAATATTGACACCTTGTGGTTATAGAGGAATATTGCAAGATTGCAATTTATTTTGTGTTTTTAAAGATTAAAGAGAGATCATTTAAAGGTTTTAAAGGTATTTTCTTCTCATTAATTGTGTGTGTTTGTTTTCAGAGTAACTACCTTGTGTTTATGGCTGAGTTATTCTGGTGGTGTGAAGTTGTGAAACCATCTTTTGTTCAGCCTCGAACACTCAATACCAAAGGTAAGGTCTGTCTGTTCTGGCGTCATTATATTTGATGCATATGTCATGCATTTTGTTAACACCAATTTTATTTGTCTTTTCTTTCGTAGCATCTGATCCATCGCAGTCTAATAAAATGGCTCCAATAACCAAACAAAACCTGATCCACAGACCAGGCAGTCCAGACCAGTCTAGGTTTGTCTTTATTACAATGCGAGTTTGAGATTTACAAAGAATTTAAATTATTTATCATGAGTTTATGCAAGTCTGAATTTATTTTCCATACAATTTCATCTTTTAGGTCACAACCTAAAAATGACAGCTCAGGTAAGACTTATAAAAGACTTATTTTTCTCTAAATCAATTTGATTTACACTGTACGCTGTAAAAAATAATAGTTGTTTCAACTTAAAATAACTTGTTACACCTCTGCCTAAAAATTAGCAGTTTAGTCAACTTGAAATTTCAAGGCTTACCCTTAATTTAAGTGACTACTGGAATATTTTAGTTAACTAAACTAAACATTTTTAGGCAGCGGGGTAACTGCCTAAATTTCAAGTTGAAACAACCTTTTTTTACAGTGTAGATCAACTGGAAAAACATGTCTCTGGCACACACACTGATACAATTTAAAGCTTGAATGCGCTTAATAAACATAATTGGTTTATATGTAAGTAAATGGGTATTTCTTTATCTCACAGCAGTTATCAGGCGGTCATCCTCCATGTCGTATGTGGATGGATGTGTGGGGACATGGCCTAAAGAGAAACGGTTTGTGCATTTTACACACTCTCTATTCCTTTGACTCTTTACATGCTGCGGATGAGTTACTGTCTGTCTTCTCCTCAGGTCTTCAGCTCATGGGATATCATTTGAGATTCCACTTGACGACAGCATGAGTTCATCTTCAGGACGTGGACTGAGTCGATCGGCGAGCACTGAAGGATTGGGTTTTAAAGTTCATCACGCGGCCCGAGGCATGCGAAGGAACCTCTCGTTCCAGCCCGTTAACGGAAATGCCCACAGCAAAATACGTGAGGAGGATGATGAGGAATCCAACAGACAGATCAGCAGACATCGACTGGGAAACTATGCTGGGTAAATCTTTTCTGCCTTTTTGTCAGTTCAACCAAAAATGAAAAAATTATTTACCCACTTCTCATTTTCATTTTAAACTCATTTTTTTAAACACAAATTAAGTTTGACTCAATGGACCTGAATGTAGAAGGACACTATCAAAATGACAAAAGCACAGGGAAAACAACATACACAGTTCATACTAGTGTAAAACATTTGATGAACACCATTACCTCAACCTTGCAGACATTTGCTGCTGTTTGCAGGAAGTTGAGAATTTCTCATCTTTTGAATGGTTTTAACACATTATCCAGTCTGTTATTGATCCCACAATCCACCACAAAAGCATGAAACTTGGCTTCAGAGAAATGCTATAAAAATGCCTGCGCTTCTACACTCAGCCAGCTTCAATGTAAATGCACTGTAAACCATGGCTTCGATTTTCATTGTAGATTGGCTTCTTCATATCTTTTTAGATGGTAGAAATATAGAAGGCTTATTATATTCAGTCATTCTGTTTTATTCAGAAGTAATAGTTATCTAAATTTTAAGAATTCACTAAAACTGAATGGATATCTTATGTTTCAGGTACTCAAATGGTGTATCGGCAGATAACCCAAGCCCTCCGTATGACCCTCAGCCCAACACCCCCAGTATAGAAGAAGCCCTGAAGATCATCCATGACTCTGAGCGACCCCACAGCAGCTTGCAGCCCCCATCTGGGGACAGCGCCTTTTTCCTACACAACCCATCTTCCCACAACTCCCAATCTGACACAAACGATCCAGAGGACTCGCTTTCCAAGGCCAGAGCAGCGGAAGACGCGGACCTAAATTCCACCTCTACTGACATGGACACCGGAATCCATGTCCGTACAGAGGATATCCAGGACGGACAGGATGAGGACTCATCCCTGAAGGACTATTCAGACATGGACCAAGACTACGAAGCTCGTTCCTGTCCACTTCCCGAGACAACAGGCAGCCCGTGCCCAAGCCTTTTGGAAACGCGCTCCCTGGCCACCAGCATGGCCTCCTCACTGGGTTCGGCTGTTCGCATGACCAGCTTTGCTGAGCAGAAATTCCGTAAACTAAACCACGGCGATGGCCGCAGCAGCGGGAGCGGCGGTAACACGCCTGAGAGCGGCGACGTAAACGTCCCATCCCCAGGAGCAACCGGGACAGTCCGTTCAATTACTCCTGATGCACGCACTCCCTCTCGAGTCACCTCCCCTCGTGACCCCTCACACCTGTTGGCGTCAGGAGATGGTGCAGTTGAAGATGAAGCTGGAAGAGAAACGCAGAGCCATTGAGGCACAAAAGAAGAAAGTTGAAGCAGCTTTTACGCGTCACAGGCAGCGCATGGGCAGGACTGCCTTCCTTAACGTGGTCAGGCGTAAAGGAGTCGTGTCACCACTAGGGGGCGACAATGAAGTCCCAGGCGGTAGGGAAAAACAAACCAGCTACCCACAACCCCTAAAAACCCCTTTAAATTCCAATGACCCAGATTCTAGACTTGAAAGATGTCGACCAGACGGCGCACCGCCGAAATCGCCTCTGGAGGAAGCAGCCGTGGAAGTGGACATGGCGGAGTATACGCGATCAATCGAGCGCCTGAACACGTCTCTGAGCTTCCTGCAGACGGAGATGCAGCGCTTGGCGCAGCAGCAGGAACGCATCATGCAGATGCGCGAACACCAAAGTTGGGTGATTTCTCCACCGGATCCGTCGCCACGCAAACATTTGCGTGAACTACGCAGCAGCAGCGTAGTTGGTCGAGGTTCGGTGGGGTCGCTCTCCCCAATTTTATCGTCTACTGGTTCACCTCGCACGACTCACCGCTCGCCCTCTACCATCAAAAGGAAATCTGCATCATTCCATGCAAGGACGCCGAGAACACCAAGACCCAATGATCTGAAGGTTACCCCGTTTAGCCGCATGCTCAACACGCCACAGTCAGTGGACAGCCTGCCTCGACTTAGACGCGTTTTGCCGAGTCAGTCACAATCCAGCTCATTCGCCTATTTAGGGCATGATGAGCGACCTTCAAACGAGGACCACACAGCTAGAGAAAAGCCATGTAAGCAAGAGCCCAAAGACGCACAAAAAGCTGCTGCAAATTCGCCATCCGCTCAGGTGAATGAAAAGCAGAAAGAAAAACAGGATGTCGGAAAGAGTGACAAAACCATGAGTGGGACAACATCTGAAATTCTGTCTCAACCAATAATGGACCATTCGACGGTAATGGCCAGTGGACACACAGATGAAGAAGAGTTGCATGAGAAGAAGGATCTGATTGAGGTTCCTCTCTCTGTTCTGAAGCCTCTGGATGGGCATGATCTGGAGAGCAGCAGAGAAACAGGGACTGGACCAGAATCTGGACCAGATCAGAAGATGTGCTGTGGTTTCTTCTATAGGGTGAGAATCAGATATTTACATAGGAAGTATTAAGAAGACTCAGAGAGCAGAAAACACCCATTTACTATATAAAGAAAAGTTGCCTAAATCTGTGTTCCTCGGTTTAGAAAATAACATGAATGAAAATTAACAAATAAACAAAATAATTGTAGAATTAAAAAAAAAAAAAAAAAAAAAAATATATATATATATATATATATATATATATATATATATATATATATATATATATATATATATATATATATATATATATATATATATATATATATATGTGTATATATATATATATATATATATATATATATTTAAAAATTTTAAAAACAAATACATACAATAGAAAAATAAAACCAACAAATCATTTTTAAAATAATATTTTACACACAGTTATAATATAAATTTAACTGTATGAATTGGGCCTTTATACATAAAAAATATTGTTTTTTAAATATAGTATATTGCCTTACTCCTTTTTCAAATGTATTCAATTGAGATTTGCATTTATTTTTGATTTTAGACTCTTTATATTTTGAAAATGTGTCAACTAAAGTACAACTAAATACTCTGAGAGACAATGACTCGTACACTCAGCTGCACATGAGGTTCTGTGTCAGATTAAATGATTGCTTGTTTGTGTTGCTGTGACTCAGGATGACCTGAAGGCAGAGGAGGATATTGCACAGAAGAAAGCAGCTCTGCTGGAAAAAAGGCTACGGCGGGAGAAAGAGATGCAGATCAAGAAACAGCAACAGGAGGCTGAGATAGAACAAAAGAAGGAAGCAGCACGGTATGAAAAACCCTAACCTCACACAATAATAGAAAACTACACAATCACAGATACTGTAGCTAACTTAACATGCCACACACAACATGCACAAAAGATATTTAAAATATGCATTATAGTTTTAACTATTTAAAATATTTTTTCTTGTTTATTTATATGTAAATCTCTATTTATGCTGAAATAACACTAAAAATTTTCTTTTAAAGCCGTGTTCTTTTCATTCTTTTTCTTTTCAGCAGGACACAACATATAAAAATAAAATGCAATATTTACAAAAACCTTTTAAAGCATTTTAGCTGGTTTCCTCCCAGAACATCCTTGAGTGATGACACAAATTTAATGTTCATTGTTCATTGTAGCTACTAGTTTGGGGAATTTTGCACCATCCAATGTTTGCCTGTTTCGAAAATGGTTTGTAAAAGCAAGATTTTAAGGAGATTTGTTCGTCATGCTTCTCTCCCTCTATGCTTCCTCAATCAGGTTGAAAACGGAAGAGGAACGTCAGAAGAAGGAAGAGGAGAAGGCCAGACGGGAGTTCATTAAAAATGAATATTTGAGGAGGAAGCAGCTCAAACTGATGGAGGACATGGACAGTGTTATTAAGCCACGCCCCCCTAGTGTCAAGCAGAAGAAGCCACGCCCCAAATCTATGCACAGAGACATCATGGAGTCTCCAAAACCTCCAGCACGGACAACCACAGGTATGATGGGATATCTGTCAGCCTTTGAGTCCGTTTTTTTGTTTTTATATTTTTTACAAATATTTTCATATTTTGACATTATTAGAATCAAATAAAATAAGAAATAATTATTACATAAAAAAATAAAAAAATGTATTTACATTTTATTACATTAATAAGTAATTATTTTTTACATTTTTTCATTATTTTTAATTAAAAACATTTTTTAAATTGTTTTTTAAATTGCCGTCTGTATGCCTATTACGTGCGTGTATATTTATGTCTATTTGTTCGTTTAGGGTCACGACCTCGTGGATATTCTGTGTCCAGTTTATCACTCGCCTCTCTTAATTTGGCAGACACTGAGAGTGTCCAATCAGATAAGAGGACATCCAGGTGAGACTATGCTCACTCCGCTCCTACCTTCCCTCTAAAAGATCGTTCAAAACTGAGGAAATATTGACCGTTTTTGCTGAGATTATGTCCCCCTCTTGTATTAATCAGTACTGACATGCATCTCTATTGTCTTGTTCGTAACCCTCTGTCCTCCTCTTTCTACGGTATCTCCGTCTTTTCTCTGGTTGCTCAGAGGCAGCAGACTGTCTCCTGGCAGTCTGTGTTTCTTTCTGAGCTCCCCTAAAGGGAGAAAGGGAAGGTCAGTTTGCAGACAGCATCACACCCATGTCATTAGCTCACGGGGCTCCGACGGCTTGTCATTTCAGCTTGAGCGCTGGACTCATTCGCTTGGACAGATCAGTTCAATGGTCCATCAGCATATTAGTAGAACATAAACTGTTATATAATTATCATCTTTGTATAATTAGTTGGGAGTTTTCATATTCTTATGTTCATATTTTGTTGTGTTACAGTGTGTATTTTTTTTTGTTAGATTTTTTTGGAGTGATTTTTTTTGCTGGTTACTTTATCATCGCAGTAATTAAAAAGCCTCATCTTTTAGCAATTGTTCATGAAACTCAATTTAGCATTTTGTCTTAAAGGGATAGTATGGAAGCCCCGTTTCCGCCACTGAATAAATATAAAAAAAGATTATTGCGCCAATTCTACATTTTTTTTAACTCAGAATTGTGAGATATAAACTTGCAGTTGTTAAAATGTTAGTTATAAAGTCCAGTTTTGAGTGGAAAAAGGACTGACATGTTCTTAGAATTGTGAAATTATATATATATCTCACAATTCCATTGATTCTACTGACTTTATATCTCTTAATTCTGACTTTATAACTCGCAATTCTGACTTTTTATTTAATAATTCTAACTTTATATCTTGCATTTCTGACTTTATAATTTACAATTGGGAGTTTATATCTCACAGTTCTGAGAAAATAAGTCAGAATTGTGAGTTTGTGTCTTGCAATTCTGAGGAAAAAAAAGTCACAATAACCTTTTTTATTTATCTTTCAAGTCTAAAAATGTTTTATTCAGTGTAAGAGACGGGCTTCCATACATAGTGCCCCCCATAATGAAAAAAAAATCTAAACCTTTATGAGTTTTCTTTCTGTAGAACACAAAAAAAATAGTTCCTTTGACTTACATAGTATGGACAAAAATCCTACGGAAGTCAATAGGACCAGGTTAGGTTACCAACATTCTTTAAAATATCTTCCATTGTGTTCCACGGAAGAAAGTCAGTCATACAGGTTTGAAATGACATGAGGATGAATAAATGATGACAGAATTATCATTTTTGGGAGCACTTCATGGATAACGGATGTCCCTTTAACCAGGCGCAAGCAATAAATTGGACCTGTTTCATGTTAGTTTATGTCCATTAACGCACGACAACCGTCAACAAATTTTGTCAGTCTATCTGAATCTTGCTCTGCATCGCTGTATAAAACCATCATATTAATTCTGATTATGCCTTTAAAGTCTATGACTATTCATGCGGAGTTTTTGCTTTCATTGAGGGTTTTTTTAATTACTTAAATTAGTTGTTGGAAACTTGCACCTGGTTAGAACATTGTGCAATGAGTAGCCTATTTCTGCTTCATCCATGCTACACTTCTTTTTTCTGCCTTCAGCTTCTCAACATCAGTGCGTGGAGCTATGCTTACTACTGTTTGCTTTTTACAGCAGCAGTAAGGGTCACCTGTTAAGTTGGTAGTTCAGGGTTTATAAAAGAGCTATTTTAAGTGTTTATATTTGATTATTCCCAGGCCAGAGTCCACTGAGGGCTTTCTGTCACCGTGTCCATCTGTAAGTGGAAACGGGGAGAACTGGGAGATTGAATCAACAACATCATCCGCAGCGTCTAACGCAGAATACACAGGTGACATGACGGTCCTGCCATGCTGTATAGCATCTAAAAATATGAGTATTATTGTGAAATTATTATTGTGAAATATATTACGTGTTTACCATTTTCCAACTTTTCCAAATTTCAAAATCTTGTTATGCATAGCTGAATGTTTAGCAGTCTTCAGTATCACATTCAGAAATCATTCTGATTTGCATTTTTTATCAATTTTCAGAACGGTAACGCATTTGTTATTTTTTGATGAATAGAAAGTTCAGAAGAACAGCATTTTTTAACAAAGGTGTTTTACTGTCACTTTTTTTAGATCTTTTTTTTGAAAGTCTTACTGACCCTAAATTTCCAAATGGTGTTCCGAATGATGTATATGCAATGTTTGTACATACATTTTTTTTTTTTATATTTTCAATAGTTTTAATGAACTGCAAAGACAAAAAAAAGTGATTTCAAATCCAGCATTAAATATTAAACTAAATACACTGAATGTTAACATTTAAAATACATAAATAAACTGACCCTCATCTGCACATAAATGTTGATCGCTTCCTCTAATTCTTGTGTCTCTTCCACTCTAGGGCCAAAGTTGTACAAGGAGCCCAGTGCTAAATCGAATAAATACATAATCCAGAATGCTCTGGCTCACTGCTGCCTCGCGGGCCGTGTCAACGAGGGACAGAAGAACAAAATCCTGGAGGTGAGGAGAATAGTTTTTTGTCTTTATCTATCTATCTATCTATCTATCTATCTATCTATCTATCTATCTATCTATCTATCTATCTATCTATCTATCTATCTATCTATCTATCTATCTGTCTGTCTGTCTATCTATCTATGTGTCTATCTGTCTATCTATGTGTCTATCTATCTATCTATCTATCTATCTATCTATCTGTCTGTCTGTCTATCTATCTATGTGTCTATCTGTCTATCTATGTGTCTATCTATCTATCTATCTATCTATCTATCTATCTATCTATCTGTCTGTCTGTCTGTCTTTCTGTCTGTCTGTCTGTCTATCTATCTATGTGTCTATCTGTCTATCTATGTGTCTATCTATCTATGTGTCTATGTGTCTATCTATCTATCTATCTATCTATCTATCTATCTGTCTGTCTGTCTTTCTGTCTGTCTGTCTGTCTATCTATCTATGTGTCTATCTGTCTATCTATGTGTCTATCTATCTATGTGTCTATGTGTCTATCTATCTATCTATCTATCTGTCTGTCTGTCTGTCTGTCTGTCTATCTGTCTATCTATCTATCTATCTATCTATCTATCTATCTGGGACTGTAGAATATAAAGAGATTGCAAGAATCTATTTAAATAAATCATTCTTTATTTACTTGTTCTAGCGGCCTCTAGATTGTCATACATTGTCATTTTATTATTAATTACTCTATATTTATACGCATTTGTTTTGTTTTTCCAAGGAAATGGAGAAAACCGAAGCCAACAACTTCCTGATTCTGTTCAGAGACTCTGGCTGCCAGTTTCGCTCTCTTTACACGTATTACCCAGAGGCGGAGGAGATCAACAAGCTGGCTGGCATCGGGCCCAAGACCATCACACCCAAAATGATCGAAAACCTTTACAAATACAGCTCGGACAAGAAACTGTTCAGCAAAATCCCCGCCAAGACCATGTCAGCTAGCGTGGACGCCATCACCATCTACAGCCACCTCTGGCAGAACAAGAAGCAAAACACGCCCAAAAAACTCCTCAAATAAGTTCACAGCTCACGATCAGACATTATGATGCACATCCTGAATGTAAAGAAAACACGTGCGGGCTTTGGATGTTCATTTGTGGCGAATTTGAAACTTTTCGTTCTACAGTATGCGCGCACACACTCGTGTGTGTTTGTTTGCAGCACTGACGGATGCGCTTTTAAGTCGTTTTTTTTATTTGAAACGTTCGATTTTGTGGCCTTATGCTTGTCTTGTTGTGTCTTTTATGCAATGCTTAACGCACAGCTAATGAGTTTATGAGCAAGTCGTTGCGTCGTATGAAGATACGCGGTCTGCTTCTTTTGTGTTCGTGGAAATGCAGGTGTAAAAATATTAGGGACACGCTACACTTGAAGACTAACTTTACAGATGGCCATGCGGTTGAAGAAGCATCTAATGTACTGGAACCTCAAGTTTTTTGCTTTATTTAATGTCTGCGTTATTATGTTTTGGGTGGGTTTCGTAATAATTGTTGCGAAAACCGCTACTCCGGAGGAACGTGTGTAAAATTAGCTACAATAAGAATTGTTCGCTCAAGACTCTGTTACTCTGTATGTGACGTAAACGTAATGATGGGGCCTTTAACTGATGAAGTTGAGGACCAAAACTAAACATATTAGCTAGAATTAAAAAAAAAATACATTCCTAGGTATGTTCCTGTCACTAGTGTCACGATCCAGAATATCTGGGTGCCATGTATGTTTGAAACATACATTTTATAGAGACAGATCAGTTTAGCTGACTGTTTGAGTAAATTTCCATAAAAACTATACAGAGGAAACACTGAGTTGAATATCATATTATGAAGCTTTCAAAGAGATGGTGCATATTATTGCTAAATCATGTGGTAACTCGTTTTTAATTATGAAGTGCATTTTAAAGAGCTGGGATTATTTGGGCAGGCTGTCGTCTGGTAACACATTTTGTCTTCAGGTGCAAAAGAATCGAAAGATATTTGTTATTTTTACTAAGTGAAGTAAATCATCGTTTGAATTTATTGATGCTGTACAGATAATAGTTTTACATACTAAGCATATTTTTTAAGCCATTAAATATTACTGATATTTTTCATATGAAAAAGATGACGTTTAACAGGTGCAAGTACGATGGGATGTGATAAGAGCAGAAGTTAGCGCTTCTGAGAGACGTTCATTTCCACACGCTGTCTAATCTTTTTCCAGGTCATGTCCGCTGTTCGTTCATCATATGCTTTGTCTGTTTGTATTTGAATGTTAACCTCAACATAAATACAGATTTACAACCAAAACCTTACCTGTTTGACTTATTTTTTCTTTCTGTTATGATCAAGTAGCAGCATTATTCACTTATAAGAAAATTTGGGATAGTGAATAATTATGGTTAATCAAAAAGTAACCATTCTGGTTCCTTAGGAGCAGTATGATAATTGTTAATGGAACTATTAAAAAACTGAACACAATCAAAAACTAATAAAACAAACCTACTTAATATGTTATAATGTATAAACAGAAACTACTGGATATATTGTGGTTAAGGTGTATATGAAAAAGATGTCTATACAGTGAATCTCAAAATTTGATTCGCTAAAAAGAACCGGTGCTTAGGAGTGAATCATTAAAGAGTCTGACCGGTCAGACTCTTTAATGAGTCTGCATTTTGTTTTTCTAAATATGTAAGTTTCATTTGTTCGGAATTCGGACCAGGATAATCCCGCTGTGTGTTTAAGACTCACTAAAAAAAGAATCGGTTCAAAAGAGTCAAGAGTCTGACGGCACTGGTCGCTCTACATTGATTTTTGATTCCTTAAAATAACCTGTTCATAAGAGTCAATTATTCGGGAGTTGAGCTACTTGGTTTGTTAAAAAGAAACGGAAAAAATAAGAAATTATGAATCAAAAATAGCTGATTCACAAACCAATTAAATTGTTCAAAAATTTTAATATTGAACTAACGTTATTGTTTTGGATTTGTCAGTTGTAATTAATTGTCCCCATTCGAAACATTTAAACCAGCATTTGAATCAAATGTCGCTTATTAATCATGTAGCATTCTTACATTTTTGTGTATTATTTGTAATGTGCTATTTGGATATTGTGATATAGGTGTGTCGTCCCCCTCTGTGTGTATTTCTATGTTTAATGATTTACAGTTCCGTCAAACAAAACATACATAATTCAAAAAACTTCACAATTCCGCCGCTTGAACCCAACACGTCCCAATAAACCGCTGCTTTCTGGGCTTAGTATTAGTTTACACACATCGTATAATGCGCACATAATGCTGCTAATCGCACATCCCCGTTAATCCTCGGTTTGTTGAATAACACGCAGGTCAGTGCGGGCCTGGGCGGGTTTTGCGGGGGTTTGTCTGCGTGAGCGCGGATTGGTGGAGAGCGCAGAGGAAGCTTGTGCTTGACAACCAGCGAGCGCCAGGGACAACAAGGGTTTGTCGCCCCGAAAACGGAGGAAAAAACACCAGACGGCGCTTGTCGACACACCCTCGGCGGACCCGCACAGGATTTCTGCACTTCGCTTATATGTATAGATGATCAGGTGAGATCAAAATCGCTCCTCGCGACGATTGCCGCCGTTGTTTTGAGGATAGGCGAGGCCGGGGAGGCTGCTGCTGCTGCTGCTTCTGCGCCGACTGGATGACACGCTCTCCCCCCGCAGCTTCGGAATATGTCCGCGGTGCATATGGGTGGATGTCCGCTCTCGCTGGTGCCTGGTGGGGTGTAATGCGGCTAATTTAGGACGTGATCGGTGCACGCGGTCGTATGAAGGCATTGCAATGAACTCGTGCGGGTTCGGCAGTTGGAAATAGTGAGAAAGCAAATCTGCGTTTCCCGTAGTGCGTGTTTGGGGGTGGCTTGGTTTAGCGGTCCAAGGATCGAGCTTCTGATACTGTAAGGTTTAAGGTTCGAATCCCTAAAAGCAATTCATAAGATACTACCATTGTGCTCGTTGTAGAAATGCATGGGTGAACGTGAATGTATGTTTTGCAAATTTTCCTTAATGTCTACTAATCTAAATCTCCATGATATTTTTTTGTGGATTGAACCTAGTTGTCTCAACCCATTTCAAATTATAGCATTCTTAAAGTAATAATATTATATATAAGTAATATATTAATATTATTTTCCCTTTAATACAGTACTAATTTCTTTAGCTGTTAGGAATAGTGTGGATTTTTAAAACAACAATCTAAGTGATATTTTCATTAGAATTATTTCAAATCGTTTTAAATATGTTAAGTTGGATGTGATGTGATTATATGTGATAATATCGAGGAACAGGCTGTTTTAGTTTTGGTAGAATGTCAGGCCACCTCCTCCCATGCTTTTGTTTGTTTTCATTTGCATTTTCTGGTATGTTGACTTTTCTTTGTCCTAACATTGGTTTGGTATTTTAATTAGATAGTTTTGGTTGTTACTTTTTCACTTGTGGTCTTCAAGCACTGCAGTGTTTCACAGCTACATTACAGGGCTTTATAAACAGAAATAATGATTTTTGATAACACTTTACATAGCAGTGCATTCATTAAGTGTCTTAACATTAGGTGATAAATATGAAACTGTACACAATACATTCGATTTCAATAATGCATTAGTAAATGTTAAGTAATGCAAATGTTGTATTACTTATAATAAACTTTATAATAAGTGCTATGGTAAGAGGAACCCTACAGTCCTATAGTTTATAGCTTAGCTTAGTCTAGTTCTAGGGAGGGAAATGTACCAATAAAATTGTTTCTTTTTTATTTAGCATAAGCAGTGGCCTGATAGCCTGGTTGATTTATAAAGTGTATATTTTAGCTGTTTTTAGATAAACCATCGTCACATTCATTCTCTCATCCTTTCCGTGAAAGCTTGCCATCATGACGGCTGAGGAGATCATAAATGTAAAGGAAGTGGAGATCATCAAGGTGATGCTGGACTTCCTGAACTCCCGCAAGCTGCACATTAGCATGCTAGCCCTGGAGAAGGAGAGCGGCGTCATCAACGGCCTGTACTCAGACGACATGCTCTTCCTCAGGTTTGATCCATCGACACACTATACTCGGGCTGAATTTAAATTCATGTCAACATCATGTGGTATGATTATGAGCCAATCATGTAATGCAGGAGCCAGCGAGCTTTCGGTCATGAAGTGTCATTGTTATATTTTTCTGGTTTGTGTAGTCATTGTGATTCATTTATGGAATGCTAGGAACTCTGTAACTGAAAATCTCAGACATCCATTGCGTTAAATATTTTGTTCTGATAGCAAAGAGTAACAAATGCTGAATAAACTTTAAGCTATTTATTGTGCAGCACAACGACAGTGAAACAGACTTAACCTAGGCAAAGGCACGTTTTGGCATTGATCCGCATTTAACTCCCAGCGGCTAATAAGCACAGCAGACGCATGGATGGTTTTTCAGAGCTCTTTAATAGGGTTATGCAGGTTTGAAGACCTTTATTTTTATGGAAAACATACACCTCTTTTGCTATTGCTCGTGTGCTGTTTATCCGTATCAGTGTTGGTACGTGTGCCATAGGCTGCCCACCCCTTATATAATGATTGGGTTTGCAGTCTGAACTTTTTTCATTCGTATTTTCATGAGTATTGACCGTTTTGATATTCGTTTTAAATCGACAGGCAGCCGATAGCTCACTTGTCCTCTTTTTAGAGCTGTCCATTACTAATTAAATCCGTACAAGAGCGTTTGGGTCCCTTTTCAGAAACCGGGCCCCTTATAAACAAAGGTGCTTTTGAGAACTAAGCCCTGCTTAACTCCAGAATACAGTTAGGAATAGACTGATAAGTCGAATTCAGAGTTTCATCATGTTAAATCTCATAATGCTTTCTGTAGATTTAGCGTGTTTTATATTGCAGAATACTCTCTGATATACTACTTAGTGTAATACAATGTTACTACCAGTCAGATATTGAAATGTTATATTTGACCTTGTCTCAGTTGTCACCAAGTTTAAGCTCTCTTTCTCTCCCTCCCTCTTCCTCAACCGTTTCTTTCTCCTGCAGGCAGCTCATTCTGGATGGACAGTGGGATGAAGTGTTACAGTTTATTCAGCCTCTTGAGTGTCTGGATAAATTTGACAGGAAAAGGTGGGAGATCAGCTGAGATTCTTTCTAGGATTGCATGCTGTGTCTAATAGGAGTCGACTTGCATTTAAATGTGAAGAAGATAAAATGTGATATTATTTAGATGAATATTTCAATAAAATGAAACGCTGTTGGTGTAACTTTTTCGTATATTGCTGCATCTTTCCACGTCCTCCCAGGTTCCGCTACATCGTTTTGAAACAGAAGTTTCTGGAAGCTTTGTGCGTGAACAACGCTATGTCTGCTGAGGATGAGCCACAACATGTGAGTAACATCAGCATCATCATTAGATCCTGCACAGAAAGATGTCAGATGAGCTGCCACATGTGATTTATTCAGTTTTTCTGTACATACTGTTAAAAAAAGGAGAGTTAAGACCGTTTTATTGTGTCCTAAGCATCAAATTAGTATTTTAGAAATATTTTTGAAAGCTCATGTGACACTGATTAATATAGTATTGGTTAATGAAAATTAAATGTGCTGCAATAAATCACAGAAATAAATTCCATTTTATATATTACACATAAATGTATCAGAATAGCAAACAGTTGTGTAAAGTGCAATAATAATTCACTTTTTTGCTATTTGGTTTTAACGAATACATTATTATTGGTGAGATTTCAAATACATTAAAAAAGCTGACCAGGCCCAAACAGCCGAACAAGATATAAGATATTATTTAAAAAATATAGTAGATGATAAAGACACATACATGCAAAGTCAATTTGGTTTATATGGCTTTTGTTAAGCTTATTCCACTGGTATGGCAATCTTGTAAGTGTATCGTGGCCAAAAAACCATAGTAACGGCATGTGAGAAACTGTTTAGGGCTTGTGTGAGAATGGCTCTGGCTCGTCTCTCTATGTCCAGTTGGAGCTGACCATGCAGGAGGCTGTGAAGTGTCTCCATGCTCTGGAAGAGTTTTGTCCATCAAAAGAGGACTACAGCAAGCTCTGCCTTCTCCTGACGCTGCCCCGCCTCACCAACCATGCCGAGTTCAAGGACTGGAACCCGAGTACAGCACGCGTGCAGTGTTTTGAAGAGGCCTGTGGGATGGTGGCGGAGTTTATTCCCGCTGACCGAAAGCTGAGCGAGGCGGGCTTCCGCGCCAGCTCCAATCGTCTGTTCCAGCTTCTCATTAAAGGCCTTCTGTACGAATGCTGCGTCGAGTTCTGCCAGAGCAAAGCCACCGGAGAAGAGATCACAGAGAGCGAGATTCTTCTAGGAATAGATATGCTGTGTGGGAACGGCTGCGACGATCTCGACCTGAGCTTGCTTTCTTGGCTGCAGAACCTGTCGCCCAGTGTCTTTTCTTGCGCCTTTGAGCAGAAGATGCTCAATATCCACGTGGATCGGCTTGTTAAACCCGCCAAGGCCGCTTATGCAGACCTCCTCACTCCGCTCATCAGCAAGCTCTCCCCGTATCCTGCTTCTCCTCTTCGCCGCCCACAGTCTGCGGACACCTACATGTCACGCTCTCTGAACCCGGCGCTGGATGGCCTGTCCTACGGTCTGTCTGGCCAAGAGAAGAGAGCAGCGGGAACGGACGGTGGGAAAACTTCACCCATGTCACACTCATTTGCTAATTTTCAGCACATGAACCGCAGTGTGATGATGGAGAATTCAGGATGTCACAGCATCTTTGAGGAGTCCCCGGAAAGGTAAACATGACCTTATACATCTGTAGTATCGGAAATTGAGGCGGCAGACCTTTTTAAAACAAACTTTAGAATACAATAAAAGTACAAATTTAGCGGATTTTAAGAAAATTAGATGTAATTATTAAAACCACAAAGCCATAAAAAAATCAATAAAATTAATATATATATATATATATATATGTGTGTGTGTGTGTGTGTGTGTGGTGTGTGTATATATATATATATGCACTAAATAATAATATAATGTAATAATATTATCACTATAAAACAGTTTTTGATGCTTAGTTTTTTTTAACAGCATATTTTATTTGATTAATAGAAAGTTTACAACATTATTTTTTTAAGCTTTCTACTAGAGAGTAGAGAAATAGCTTTGCCTTTTATGAATAAATACATTTTTTAAATATATTACAAAACTGTTATTTTAAATTGTACAATTATTTCAGAATATTAATATTTTTTTTAATCAAAACCTTTTTTAAAAATGTTTTAGTGATTCCAGACTTTTGAAGGTAGTGCATAATTGTGTAAAACACCCTGTGAAAATATGCCAGTGTGCATTGCATATTCAAGGCATATTAAGTTCTGAGATGGGTGTGGCATAACAGAAAATAACTTGAAAGCACAATCTTTTCAGAACAAAATAATTACAAAGGTAAGGTGTGTGTCTAAAATAATGTGGACTCTCTGGTCTTGCAGCTCCAGAACCGAAACTCCATCTGATAAAATGTTGAGCTCACCCGGCCCTCAAAACTCTCGCCCGGTCTCTGCCCCGGGTCAGGATGCCCCAGCCCCTGGTTCTGCAGAGAAGAATGAGGTACTTTGCTCTCCAATGAATCCACTGATATTTCCTCATCATTAAATCAAGCACTCAATATGCTTCTGCTGTTGATGTTCCTAATTTTATTTAAATAGTATTAAAATTAAAATAAACACCTGTAGAAGACGCCCCTAATAAATAGACAACTAAATTTAACTAAGTTAAGTATCTAATAATTAATAAAAGTAACATGCCAAACAAGTAATATTTCAATTTAGCATTCAAGTTGGATCATTTATAGTGACTTCCTGATTAATGTTTGCTTCTGTTTTACAGCTTACCATGTAATTATATGTCTAAGCAGTAGATTTCATGTGTTCTCTCCTCCCTCAGAAACGGTCTGCAGCCCTGAGCAGGGTCATAAATAACTGGCAGGCTCAGCTACTGCTTCCACTTTATCACTGCATAGATGCAGAGGGCATGGCCTGTCGCCAAGCTACAGTTTCTAGGCACATGTTTGTGGGGGAATGTCATTAGAAATATTCTAGAATGTCGATTGATAAATTCACATTCTTTTTGTGCGAAGAACTTTAGTATTTTGACCTTTACATATTTCTTTTGTTTGAAGGGCTATAGAATGTTGACTGTCACAGGTTGTGGTGAAAATAGGTCTAAAATATTTACCATTAGTCACTGTTGTGAATGGAGTTCTAGAATGCTGACATTTTAGTTTTTTTTTTATAGACATAGAGTTTGAGATATAGACCAGCTTTGTTTAGCATCATTAGATGCGGTTGTAGTTTGCATTCATGTTTCTATTTTCCTTTTTTATATATTCATGTTTATTTTTGGTGGACTTTTTTTTTTTTTAAATATGTCTATATAGTTTTTGGTTGCTGACTTGGGGACTAGTTAAAATAACCTAAATGTAACTTTTTTTATTATATTATAAATAGCTCTTTTATTTTGTGTTTTGTGGTTGCAGTTTTAACTATAAAAACTCTGATCTGGACATTTTAACGTAATCAGGACTATTAAACATGAACAACCCATCAGGAAACCCACTCATCTTCATTTTCTCTGTGATGACACACAAACATACAGAGGGTAATGTGAATTATTAGTTATGACGAGCATTAGCAGTTGTGGTCATGCTAGCTGTGATATGCTCTCCTTGACTCTGGGAATCAATTTTTTTATTATATCCCTAAATATTGTTTTAGGCTTGCTAAAATTATACTTGTATATCAACACTTTAACACTGTATTTGAATGTAATAAGCAAATGAATATTTTACATCTACTTTAATATTTCATCCAAATGCTTTGGATATTTTTTTTTTAGAAATATGTAGTTTGTTGCCCATGGTCAGCAGTCTGGATTTGTTGATATCTCGGATTACAGAAAGTTGATTAAAGAGGCTCTGAGCTCTGTGACAACATCACACAGTTTCCTGTCTGGGTTTTTAATCTGTTATATCTGTAATCACCGTAGAGCTGTCATGTATTACATCTGTTCATCAGACCAGAAAGGGTCTGTCTACTCAGAAGCTTTTAAGTGAAATGAGAGTAAGAAGTTGTGTCTACCAGTGTTTTTTTTTAAGCAGCTGTTTTTCTGAAAACGCCCCTATGTGGGCGCTATTGAATGCTTTGGAGGCACATCATTTAGCGTACCTCTTTCTCAGTTACATCTGAAACGCATCTTTGTTTCTGTATAGTTGCGGGACTCCACAGAGCAGTTTCAGGAATATTACCGGCAACGCTTACGTGTGCAGCAACATCTGGAACAGAAGCAGCAGCAACGGGAACTCTACCAGCAGATGCTACGAGAGGGCGGAGTCCAGCAGCACGAGGCCCCGCCCGCCGCCAAGCACAACCTCACAGAAGCCTTCCTTACCAGGTCAGCCGAGCTCCATGTCACCACATCCAAAGGTCAGCGTTTGTTGTAGAGCTGCACTGACGGCGCTGAGGTTTACAAACACAAAGACACAAGGAGAAATCTGATGCGATAAAAGCAAAAGGAAAGGATGCAGAGAATAAGGCAAGGCAGGTTGAATATCGAATGAAAGGCTAATGAGATGTAGATGAGAATGACCTCAGGGTTTTACAGATGGTACAGCGAGCTGCCAGGGAGCTCGAAGTGGGTGGAGAATTCTCTTGGGAAAACAAACACATACATACACACATGCTCTTAGACCGGTTTTACATTTGCCTACTTTCGACTCCCATTTACATAGTGTTTTATTTATTACCAGACAGGGCAGTAGCTTGCATTCGGGCTTCCCAACGCTAAATTGTCCCCTCAAGCCTGACAAGAAGGCTGTACTTATTTTTTTTCTTCTTTTGCTTTAGTGACAGAACGTGATACGATGTATGAAATCCTATTACTTTCCAGTTCTAGATTTAAGCTATATTTTACATTTTAAAACCCTTCCGTCCTTATATTTATCTATTAGTAGATTGTAAGCCTCCCTTTGTGCCAGGTTTTCATCCCACTCGATGGCACTTGAATCACAGATGTGTGTTTGTTTCAAAGTGTCAATAAATAATGAGAAAGAGATGAGAGATTCATAAAGATTAAGGAGAGGTTAAAGCCTAAACATAATGGACTTATTGTAAAAAATACAATAAATCTGTCCTTCCAAATGTTTCAGTAATTCTGTCTGAAAAGTGAAAGGATATTTTTTATGTATAAATATATTTATTAATGCATCACTCATAATAATTTACAAGAAAGTTAATAGTTGTAAACACTGAAATCTGAGAATCGCTGAACTCATTTAAGGGCCCTCGTCTCTTGTTCGACTTTGATGCCTCTCTAGTTCTTCTGTTGCTGTGGTTACGTTGGTCTTGTAAAACAGAATCATAACAAAGGTTTTGGAGCCATGCCGTGCTGTTCCACTGGTGATGTCATCATTAAAGCCGTAAATAATGCGGAGGAAGGGAGGGCAGAAGAAACACTTATTGTTCTGTCACCAGAAGCCTTGCTGGCAGCGAGGACAAGTTTAGGAGTTTACTATAATGCTGGAGAAATTCAATTTAAAATAGATTAAAGACTAATAAAATGCATGGCCTGTGTGTCCTGAGCTGGCCTTTGGCCACCAGCTTCAGGGGATTTTCAGGGGGGAACCCCCTTGACCACTGGGAAATGACCAGTTTGGTAATGGTGGGAGGTGTTTGGCAGCGATTTTAGATGAATATCAAAAGAAAGGCTAATGAGATGAATCTCAGGCTTCTACAGATGGTGCCGCGAGCAGCTACGCACCTTAAAGTGGGTGAAGAAATCCCCAAAGAAAACACGAATACGTTTTATAAGCTGTATGCACTTTGATGTGCATGTGTGCAATAAAAAAATAATTCAATCAGTCCAGGGGGCACAGGCCTCCTTATCAAAAAAGCCCATATTTTGATACTATATTTTCGTAATATTATTTTGGATATTAATCATTCATCTGGAGAGCCGTTCACAATCTGCACATGCTGTAGAGCTGCATTGTTGCTGACATTGCTATTTATATACAGTATTATATACAGTATTATTTCCTACATTTGATTGTTGCCAAACAGTCACACTGTAAAAGTACATTTAAGGATTACTGCACCCCAAAATGAACATTTTGTCATTAATCACTTAACCCCATGTTTTTTCCAAACCTGTAAAAGCATAGTTCAACACAGTTTATGGGTTTTGTTTGATGAAAACTGGGAGGCCTGTGACTGTCTTATTAACTGCCAAATAAATTACACTGGCAAGGTTCAGAAAAATATGAAACACGTCACCAAAATAGTCAACCTGCCATCAGTGGTTCAATCTGGACTTTATGAAGGGACAAAAATAAAAAATATAAAAAAAGACAAAAATAAAAATATTGAACAATTAATCTGTGTAGCACCATTTAGGAGGATTTCCGCTGGTGTCAACTGCACCACACATCTTTAGAGTGTGAAAAATGATTATTTATTACTAGAATACTGCATAATACCACATATTTTCATGGCTGGTAAGAAACGTATTTGCTGGGAAAGTTTCATTTATTTAGTTTGGCAAAAAGTTCATTTTGAACCTTTTTAAAATTCGCAAACTGTAAAAGAAATCTCCATAAAGATTCATTTATTACTTTCTAATTAAATATAAATAAAAATTTAATTTTTAAATTAAATTTGTATTTGTGTGTTTTGAGAAGTCTGCTGACTTGTTTTGTGTGTGGTGTGCATTACGTGACTAAGCGTCATGTTTTTATGTGTGTGTGTGTGTGTGCAGATCTATTCAGAGACTGGAAGAACTAAATGTGGGAATGGATGATTTGGGAGAAGAGGTGCAGGCTCTCTCTCAGCAGTGCAATGGAGGAAGTGATAACAGCAGTGAAGTGAAAGACGCTTCATCCTCACCTCAGATACAGGAAGGCTGCGGAGGAGCCGGCGACGTGGTCACCAGCACTCCTCAGAGGTCAGCGGGTCAAGCGGCCTTCCCTCCGCCTAGCCAGTCTCCTGTCCTGCCCCAGAGGTCAGAATCAATCGCTTTTCCTTCATTGAAAGAGTTCTGTATCAGTGCATCAGTAATGTAAGATTGTTTCCAGTATGTTATTGTTTGAGTTCTTAAGAGGTTTTTAAAAAGAGTTTGTTATCTCCTGCAGTGCCCAAAGAGACAAAACTGGACACAATGACAGCAGTTTGACCCGCTCTAAAACGCCAGAGGTACAGCGCCCCCTACAGCTCAACATAATAAGCCGACTGTATCATATTCGATATGTATATTTTTAAACCCACTAAGTTATCGGCATGATCGGTGTTGCTGAAAAATCTGTTGCAGACAACCTATTACATGCCTTCTGTCAACTGATTGATAGTTTATACTTTTTTTAACAAAGCAAAAGGCCTGTTAGGAAACATTGTGAAGTATAATAACACTGCCTTCTGGTTATGGTATAGACTGACATATTTTCAAAATGTATACTTGCATGTATGTGTATTTATATATGCATAATAAATGAATGCAGTTAATCGCTTGACTGCAGTAAAATACTCTTCTCACATGCTGAATGTATTTATATGTTTATGTTGCAGAAAGATAAGCCTAAATCGAAGTTTGTGATGGTCAACACCTTGGAGGATACGCAGGCGGTCCGGGCCGTGGCCTTCCACCCCACAGGGGCATTATACGCTGTCGGCTCCAACTCTAAAATGCTGCGTGTGTGTGCCTATCCTGACACGCTGGACACGAGGTCAGAGGCCAACACGCTGCATTAAAACCTGTTTAAATCATCAAACGTGTTACAGATGATGAGATACAAGCCGAATTCCTCATTTCAGCTATACAGATGAGATTATAAATGCTCAAATAGGAAAAGTTTGTGCTTTTAGATGACATTAACACACATTCCTGTTATTTGTCTTTGTAATGTTTCCAAACCTGTATGAATTTCTTTCTTCTGTTCTTTCTTTTCTTTTGATGAAATTTTCCCTTCTGAGTGAACCGCTCTGTTAATTCATAGAGAATCAAAATCTTTTCAGTCATTAAATGTTGAAATACTGTAGTTGTTTTGTTCTTTTTTTATTTTTAGTGGCTCAGGCTCAAGTAAACCTCCTGTAATCCGCTTCAAGAGGAACAAGCATCACAAAGGCTCTATATACTGTGTAGCCTGGAGTCCGTGTGGACAGCTACTGGCCACCGGCTCCAATGATAAATACGTCAAAGTGCTGCCCTTCAACCCTGAAGCCTGCAATGCTACAGGTGATTGCAAACAAATATTCATGACACTACTGGCTTTTTGTCATTCACTAGCCGATTTTAAAGGAAAAGTCATATACATCTAGGATGGCTTGGGAATAAGTAAAATATGCCGTAATTTTCATTTTTGGGCAAGCTTTTCCTATAAGATTTAGATTTAGATACAATTACAATTAACATATCTTTTTCAGTAGCACTTAATTGCTTAAACCAACCATTTCTATTTATATTCTGGAGGTGTTTGAGAATTTTTTAGGAATTAAATCAGTTGAATAATACATGAACAAACACCTAAATAAATAAATAATAAAAAGTAAAGAAATATCATAAAATGAATATCAAATAAAATATATTCAATATAACAAGAATCTGACTTCATCCTAAATGAGCAAAAAAAAAAATTGCTTTACTCAATACCCAGTCTACCCTGTATTTTTTGAACAGTGCCTTCAACTCGGTATTACGAGCAGCTAAATGAAAAAATGTTAATGTAAACTTTTTTTTTTATTTTTACAATTCTTAATGTAATCAATCAAATGGGGGCATTTGATGATATCTGTTAGTTACACATCCTCTATGACCCTTTCTCTGCTTCAGGTCCTGATCTGGAGTTCAGTATGCATGATGGGACTATCAGAGATCTGGCGTTTATGGAGGGTCCTGAGAGCGGAGGGGCCATTTTAATCAGTGCAGGAGCCGGCGACTGTAACATCTACACAACTGACTGCCAGAGAGGACAGGGCCTGCACGCGCTGAGCGGACACACGGGTACACACACCCCCAAAAACATGACATTTATATTATATACACAGATTCTCATGAATGTGTTAATTAATGTGATTGGCGCGTGTTTTCTCTCCTCAGGTCATATCCTGTCTCTGTACACGTGGGGGGGCTGGATGATAGCGTCCGGGTCTCAGGATAAGACGGTGCGTTTCTGGGACCTGCGAGTGCCCAGCTGTGTGAGAGTGGTGGGAACGGCCTTCCACGGCGCAGGTGGGCATCACCTGCTTTATTTGTCTCTTTAGCACTTTGTATGCTTAAAAACTTTTTTTTCTGTTTCTGGTGGTAGCTGATTTTACGTGGTTTTTAGCTGGTCTGCGCTGGTCACTTCTGCTTACTGATTGGTTTAGACTGGTCTAGATGGTTGACCAAGTGCTGGTAAGGCTGAAACAGTTATGATAAAGTGTTTAGGTCAGCTTGACCACTTTGAGATGGTATGACCTCTGTAAGGAAACTGTATATTTGACCTGATTCACTGGAAATGTTACGTGGCCACCATTTTACATAATAATGCCATTTTGGCTTTATGTTACGAGATGGAAGTGACTTTCAGACCAGTGTTATTTTAGAATTTTGTGAATCTTACACATCTAGTAGCGTGTGTGATTGTTCATGTGGTTTATGCGCGTATGAATGAGCAGGCAGTCCTGTGGCGTCGGTGGCAGTGGACCCGAGCGGGCGCCTGCTGGCTGCAGGGCAGGAGGACAGCTCCTGTATGCTGTATGACATCAGAGGGGGGCGTATGGTTCAGACGTACCGGCCGCACTCCAGTGATGTCCGATCGGTGCGCTTCTCCCCCGGAGCTCATTACCTGCTCACAGGATCCTACGACACCAAGGTCATCGTCACTGACCTACAAGGTGAGATTTTTCATTGTAGAATTATGATGTGTCATTTTTTTTTGTTTTTAAATGTATTTTTCAAATATTTTACGATTTTTATTTTTGTTTTTATTTAGTGCTGTCAAACGATTAATCACATGCAAAATAGTTTTTTTATGTAAAATATGAGTGTGTACTGTGTATATATATTTATTATGTGTATATAAATACACATACAGTATATATTTTGTAAATTAATAATTTCATTATATATAAATGTTTAATATACAAAATGTACACACACATGTAAAAAAAATTATTTTGGATGCGATTTAATCATAAATAATTGTTTGACAGCACTAGTTTTATTTCTTCCAGTTAAAGTTGATTTGAAGTAACAAATGTTTTTAGGTTTTTTTAGTAACTGTAATAACGTTCATATATTTTTATTATATAATTTAAAAAATGTAGTGGTTTTTGTTTTTACATTTGTACAGCTTTTTATTTTATTTTTTTTCAGTACATCAATTTACACTAAATGAATACGAAAAATGTTGTTTATTTTTCTACTTTTTAAACAATTGTTATTTATTTTACTAGATTTTTTTTACTTATCCCTATAATGCTGGCCAAAAAAACTGTAGAAATTAATTTTACCTGGTTGTACGTAGTTGATAGAAAACTCATGATGGAGAAGAAATGTTTTGTTGTTGTTGGTTTTTTTGCATAATATTTTCCCCATGTATTAAATGTGTGCACAGAATATTTTATCAGTTTTCACATAGTCAAAAAAATTATAATTTAAGTTCTATAAACGTAAATATGTATTGTAACATTTTTAAGCATTTAATTTTGGATGATTGTATGTGTGCACAGGTGACCTGACAAAGCAGCTGCCGTTGACCGTCGCAGGAGAGCATGCTGATAAAGTGATTCAGTGCCGGTGGCACACACACCACCTCTCCTTCCTGTCCTCCTCTGCTGACCGAACAGTCACACTCTGGACGCAGGCCACATAGAGCCAGCTCTGGCCACTAGAGAGAAACGGCACATGTATATACAGTATGTGTGTGCGCTGTGCTTCTGTTTTGAGTGCGTTATGAGTGTGTATTTATTTTGTGTTCCTGGAAGTTGAGTTCTTTATCGGTGAATGCCTGAGATAAGTGCAGACCTTTTTATTGTACATATTACCTGATTGACTGCCAATGTGTCTGATGGCCCTGAGCAGGGATGTGACGCTTTGCTAGAGTGTGCTTGCTAATGTACGCGCTTCCCATTCAATAACCCTTACCAAACACTGAACCGTCCCTCCCACAGACTCAGTTGTGTCATGCAATCTATACTGTGGCCTTCCTCTCTCTGTGTGTCTGCTCTCCACACATCTGTATTTGCCTGTTTGAATCTAGCCTCTGGAAATAGATGCAGTATTCATTAGCCGAGTCATTTCTGATATATCATCGCAAACCGTACGAATGCAACGTGTTTAAGTGGAAGATGTACATGCAGTCCAGTGCTTGCCTGTGATATGGACATTATTATGACCTGCTGCAAATACGGTATCGAAATCCAGCTGCTCGTGCAAATATCAAAAGCAACGTTAACGTAAACTGCCTTTGTAAATGCTGTCAAATAAGTCTCATTTAAAGCGGTTAATGTCTGAATTGTAGTCTTTTTGCTTGAAACTGTCTGCAGCCCTTGTGAGTGCCTCTCAACTGATGGCATGATTCAAAGTATTGAATTTTTACATGTAGATGAAGGGAAACTGTCCTATAAATGTCAGTCTATACATCAAATGAAACGTTTTGGGTGTTGGCACATAGGTTTGTTAAACAGGTGAAGTTGTTTGATACTATGACCTTGCACTTTTTGTTTTTTAACATCCACTTTCTTCAATAGCACTTTTGTTTTTGTGTGTTATGTTGTATATATTTTTTAAATGATGTAGATTTTATTATTTAATCTTAACTTTTTGTTATTAATGTTATTAATTTTCAAACGAAGCCAAACTAACACGTCGACGCATATCGAAGCAGCTCTCATTTGAAGTCATGTGGTGAAATATCGTGTCTTTCCTGTAATCTTTTCTAAGTCATATTTAGACATCGGTGACTACAGTTAAGGCTCCTGGGACAAGTCTGCTGCTCTTGTGTCTGAATAAAAAAAAAACTATTCTCTGCAGAGAAGCCTCCGTTCGCTTGCATTAAGCACTAGTTGCTCTTTTCTGCTAACGCCTGACAAGAAAGTGTCCAAATAACGTTTGTCAGCATTTTGAACAGATGTGTTCAAAGTCGAAATGCAACGTTCATAAGTAACATTCAGTGCCACTCCTTGCATATTACACTTAATATGTTACACACTATAGTGAATTAAATTCCGTTTGTGCGCTACAATAGGGGAAAAAAGTCGTATGACCTTTGGAACTAGCAAATAAACCAGTTTTATAGGCTATAAGCGATGCAGTATACTACTCATCTGCAAATGGCGCGAAGCTGGGCGGTGCACGTCACGTCCTAATGTGTACGTAATGTATACGTCATTTAATCATAACCGCTTTCGTTTTTTAAGGGAGCGTGCAACTTTTCTTTACGTGGAATTCGATTATATAGGCAGAATTTTACGACTAAGTGTTAGATATCGTATATTTAAACGTTAAACGTATCTGGCCGAGCGTCGTTTCATTTTAATTCGCGGTCTGTTATCCGACACGATGAACTCGGAAAGACTTGGTAAGTCAAAAAGTTAAAACTCCAACAGTTTAGCTAAGCTAACATTACACTTTTTTTTTATTATTAACCAGACTGTTTATTCGCATAACGAGGACATACAAAAACGTTGTTTTAATGACCGCATTTAATCGTACTGTATTTTTTTAATGCCCAGAGGTGGAATTTGTGGATAGGATGAGCGCTGAGCTCATTCAAAGAGTTGCCTCAGTGATGCCAATAGCAGATGAACTAAAAAGCAAGGGCATGATACATCCTGAAACGTATTCAGTGATCAGTGCAGAAAAAACCAACCAGGGCCGAATGAGATCGCTCTTACAAGCCCTCGATGCTGGAGGAAGCAGAGTGAAAATTGATTTTTTCTATGCTCTGAAAAATCACGAACCATATCTCTTCAGGGACCTTGGTAAGAGATATACAGCTGGTGGTAATTAAATAAGTTTAAGTTAACTCGAAACTACCTGTATGGTTAGTCTAACGTGACCTGTTGTGTGGCTGAGGTCAGGTGGTGATGCAGTGGATCACGTCGATGGCGACTTAAAAAAGCTACAGCTAAACTGAATAGTAAGTGAAACCTGTTTTGAATTGCATGTTATGAAGGCTACTGTGAGATATTCTGCGCGCAGTCGCGTGGCTGAAACTCTGATCAAAGTTTATTGATTGGCGTGGATATGTACAAAACGTGTGTGTGGTGGAGAAAAAATACAGATGGATTATACGAGATGACAAAGATACAGATATAACATACAACATACTCTATATAACTGTCTAAGGCAGGGGTGTCAAACTCAAATTCACAGAGGGCCAAAATTAAAAAAAGAACATTGTCGAGGGCCAGACCAATTTTTATTTTTATTTATTTATGTTTTTATTATCTTTAAGATACAGTAAACTACTGTATTAAGCATCCTCATATATTACAATTGAATTTTTGCTTAAATACTGAAACCAGAACAGGTTTAAGAAAATAATAAAAACAAAAACTGAAAAAAAATATCAGGCTTCTATATCTTTAACTTTATTCATTTTAATTGTAACCTAAATCTTTTCATCACAGACCATCAAGGCCAACACCTAAAAAAAATATCTTTCAACTTTGAACAGACCATGCCATCAGTAAATAAAATAATATTTATCCATTTTAAATAATTAAAAAAATAAAAATTAAAAACGGCCACATAAAATGCTGACACTTCGAGCCCCGAGTATCGCCAATGCCGCGGCATTTTCGACAATCAAAACAGACTGATCCGGCACTCGTAGAAAAATGCTGCCGCAATTTCGCGGGACGATTGCCACACATCGAGCCTGCTCCATTTCCCTTCCGTTCGTGTTTTTAAGACACGAACGAAAAGTGTCGCGGACGGAAGTGCCTCTTCTATCGCTTAGCAGCAGCTAAGCTTAGCTTTCCGCTCCACATAGGGAACTCCCGCCCCCGGCACCGGCTGCTCTCCTATTGGCCGCGCGTAGATGTCGTCACAGCGTTTTGACGCTCGAATTAAAAATGTTTTAAATCGGGAGTCAAACGCCACCCTTGCGCGACGCTCTGCGCCTCAGCGAGGACTTGTGCTCTGTCGCTGACGACGCACATACACAATGAATGACGCGTTCAATGTGTAGGCACCTTTAGCGGTACGTGCGCTGTATAACGGCCCGGCGGGCCAGATGTAATACATATTTGAAATCATCTTTTGGCCCGCGGGCCTGAGTTTGAGATGTCTGGTCTAAGGTAATAGTGAACTAAACTAAACAAGAGCTTCTTGTCACATATGAGCACATAGGTAGCTTTATTAAATAGACCGAAGCTGCTGCTGCTGCTGTTGTTTGCGGTGTCAAATGACGCTGTAGCGCTCGCGGGTGCTCCATGTAATGCTGATTGGATCGATATTTACAACAGTACCCAACAAGCGATACTTTATACAAATAAATTATACTCTTCGATTGCAAACAATCGAATGACGTGTCAAATGCCTAAGAACTACCGCTATTGCATTTGTAATGACGCAATCGTAATAACGCAATCTGAGGTAGAATAAACTGAATTACGTTATAACACACTCTGAAACGCATCTACAATGATAACAGATATAGTTACTTACGGAATTATCAACGCACAGCAACACCACACAATAGAAAACAGACTTTAAAGAAATAATCAAAGCCAGGGAAGTCCGTATTACTCCGCTATTCTAGATGTTGCCGAACTCGAACTTCTTCTCGCCTGCGCTAGACAAGTCCGGACAAGTTCGACTCGCGCATGCGCGAGGAAGGGAGTCAGGCAAAGTTTATAAGATTGCTGTTGTCTTGTCCTTGAGCAAATAATTTGCATTACCTTGTGCAGTCAAAAGTCTATTTTACTGATTTAGTTTAAAACAAACTAATCAAATCACAAATAGGCTTATTTAATACCGTCCACAATGTTAGTAATAATCCTGTAATCTTTCTTCAGCAAATGAATGCACCCAGGAGACCGAAGACCCCTGCAACCAAAGACACGGAAAGGTCACTTGGAAATTAAGATGCAGCTGAAGATAAGGGACTAAAAAAATCTCGTTAAGTTCATACAAATTACAATTGTTATCAATTTCATTGTCATCATTGCCACATATGTGTGTGTGTGTGTGTTTTTGTGAACTGTGAAGTTAAACTAAGACACGGTAAAACAGAAAACAGTTCTATAAGGACCAGTTCTTTTAAGCCAGTGCATTCAAAATGTGATTCACACCAGTTACAAGTGTGTTATTAAATGGCTTTTATTATATATATTTTTTATAGCGCAAACAGAAAATGCATGTTTAGTTTTAAACAAAAGTGAAAGAAGGGAAATGTTATCATCATTTATGCCCTAGTCTGGATAAGTCGTAACATGCCCTGGGGTAAGATGTGACATTATGCCACAATTTGATCGGGACCCAAATAAATTTGAAAGCTTTTTACTTAACACAGACTTTTCCACATAACTGGTGCGTATCTGTGTGTGCCATACACCAAAGATAATGATCATGATAATAAAACTGAAGAATGTGCTTATGTGTGTTTGTGCTTATTCATGTTTCTTAATGTCAGACGATGTCATTTGCCTTAAGATTGAACTTGAAAATGTAGCATTTAGAGAAATCTTCCATGGAAAGTCTTCCAAGACCAAAACAGATGATTTGTAAGTGGTCCCTTAGTTAAATGTTGCTGTTTGCAGCAAGTCTTATTTGGAGGACACCGGGGTTACACCCAATGAATGTTTTGGGATTTAAAAAAAATTAATTCTGCGTTTTATTGTGCACTGTGGACATGTCTATGAAGAACAGGTAAAAAAAAAAAGTGTCATATCATCTCTTTAATGCTTAATACTTTATACTGCTCATGCTTAACGCTGAAGTAAATGTATCTCTTTCTATCTCCTTAATAGGTTTTTTGTTTTCATTTGACTTATGATGAAATGTATCCATTTGTTAAACATAAGTGTAAATCTGATCTAGTACATGAAAATGCTTGAAACTCAATAAAAGAAAATGTTAATAATTATTGATAGTTTTCACGTGACGTCACGCCCTTATAGGAATACAATTACTGAATTTGATATATTAGTATTATTGTTAGGCACTTTAAGTGTTTTTACAACTTTTAAGTGTTTTTGTTGCACTGTTTAATGATTAAAATGTGTAATATGGATTGCAAATGGTCAAAAATTTTGTTGACTTATCTTTGTTTTATTGCTTTGAGAGACGTTATTAAATGACAATCGGAGATATCCAGCACTGACTGAACTCTTCTTACAGAGACTCAGCAAGAATTTAGCAGAAGAGTAAGAAAATTAATTAATGTTACTATTTAATTAAATTGTCTCATTTGTCAATCTCAAATTTTCTCACACTATTTTCACTAAATGAAGAATATTTTAATGGAGACATACATCCTTCACATTTTTTCATATACTTTGTTATTCTATTTCTATTCTTACTATTTGCAGATCAATGCTGATATTTGAGGTTTATTTCTTTTATCTCTTATTCTGTTTTGCCAGTATTGAGGACTATAGCAGCAATCCTAGTAGTCTCATCTCAAGATTCATTATATTAGCTTACAATGAAGACATCAGGTATAATTCTTAATGTTGCTCTACTCCCCTAGTGTGAATTTTCATGTTTGTTGTTATGTGGTATTTTAATGAGCCAATAAAAGTCAGCATTTACAATAAAAACATATCATGTCAAATATAATATAAGGAGGCAGTGATACAATGATTCAGTGCACAAGTGTATAAACAATGCTCGCTCATTGCCTAGAAAATAGACATATAGTGACCTGTGAGCACAGAATGAATTCCTGCTTCCCGCCAGAAGATGGCGCCCACAGCTGAATCATCCACCCATTCATTTTACAGAGCAATGCTCCACAACGTGCGAATTGATTCTATACTTTAGTTTATATATAGTTTCCAAGACAAAGTTCGATATAAATCCTTTAATATCAATGCTGTAGCTGCCAGCTTAGAATGTTTATTAAACAGCAAGCACAGATGTATTGTGAAACTCCCTTGATCTACGAAGCTTTTTTTGTTTTGGTTGTTTTTTGTCAATTCAATATATGCTTAGAAAGGGACTATTATATGCTGTGACTAAAACTAGCAAATGAGAAAAGTCGTAAGCATGCAATTAATCTATCTATCTATCTATCTATCTATCTATCTATCTATCTATCTATCTATCTATCTATCTGTCTGTCTATCTGTCTATCTATCTATCTATCTATCTATCTATCTATCTATCTGTCTATCTATCTGTCTGTCTATCTATCTATCTATCTATCTATCTATCTATCTATCTATCTATCTATCTATCTATCTATCTATCTAAAGCAGTAATAGCCAGCTATTAACATTGCTACTTTTCAATGGATGTCAATACAGAAAGATGTAGTTATGGCATCAACCAGTACACCGTTTCCGGTCCCAGTTTTTCTAAAGAAACACCTTACTGGTCTTTGATTATTGTCAGGTATTAGAAACTAGAACATGCGCTTATTATGTGCCGGCAGACGAATATGAAGAACAGAAAACATAATGAAAGAATTAGGAAACAAGAACAAAGGGTGTATTGATATGGGGAGTGAATGAAGAAGGCAGAAGATGTTTTTACAGAGTTGTAACATTGCTGTATTAAATTCAGTGCACACAGACTGAAGGAGTTTGTATTTTAAATGTGATGATTTTGGCTCACATTTAACAAATATCACCTCATTGTGATATTTATGAGCTACGGTAGTTAGGATCACCTGGACCAATCATATCGCCTTTTACCTGAAACAAATCACTTTCGTTTTCTCTTACTAAACCCCACCTCGTTTATGTGTGGCAACAAAGCGTTACAATTTTATAATAGTAATATCAATTATAAGTATTAGATTATAATCTGAAATCGTGCGTTACCCACAAAAATGGCAGAAAACAAACAAGAAGAGCAGCTGGACTTATGCGAAGGTACGAGAATTATACTGTATATAATCAGCTCTGGTCTAGACTGCGCTACTTAATAACACAACCTATAGGCTAAACAATAAAGTGCTCAACAATAATGCTTATGTAGTGTAGTTGTGTAGTTTAAAGGGGTAGATCACCCAAAAACCAGCGTGTCGATTCAAATCTGTATGAATTTCTTTCTTCTGTTTGGCACAAAAGAAACAATTTGAATAATGCTGGTTGCTTCCATAGCCTCTAGTATATATTTTTCCACGCCATATAAACGTTGCCTTCAGTTACCTATAATTATCATGAGTATTTGTCCTCTCTGAACTGAAGTAATTTGACTTGTTTGAGTACTGGACTGATTTATGTAATTAAAAAAAAAAGTATCTGGATAAAAGAGATATAAATGAAGTCTAGGTAGGATTGGGAAGCAGTCCTGTGCGTGTTCTAGCAGTTTTTTTATGATCTTTATTATATTTTCGAACAAAAGAAACTACAAAACTGCATATTTGCATGTGTATTAAAGTTGCAGTGTAATACATGATATTCATTTATCCCCAGAGGCCAGGTTTGTGGAGGAAAACTCTGCAAAACTTATTCAAGGGGGTTACTTCGGTGATTCCAATAGCAGATGAACTGCGCAGCAAGGGCATGATGCACAACGAAAAATATGCAGAGATCAAAAAGGAAAGAACAGATCAAGATCGAATGAGAAAGCTCCTTGAATCTTTAACTACCAGAGAAGTCAAAAAGGCCTTTTATTATTTGCTGGAAGAAAATGAAGAACACCTCTTCAAAGAACTGGGTAAGAGAATATATAAAAGAGATTATGAGAACTACAGTTACAGACTATGAACTGTGTTTAATGTTAACAGGTGGTGTCAGCAGGAAACGCAAGCTTTCTGATCCTGAATGCTCAGTGCCATGTAAAAGTGAGTTTACCTTATTATTAGTAGACAGTCCTTGTTGAAAAAAAATATTTTTTAAAAAGTCCCATGCTGTTATTGATAAAGTGGGACAATGCATATCTGCCATATATATATATATATATATATATATATATATATATATATATATATATATATTTTTTTTTTTTTATTTTATTTTATTTTATTTTTTTCATTCAGTGTACAAAATATGTATGCAGTTTTAATATCCTGTTTAGCACTTTAAATATAATGACTGTTACAACTGTCCTGGTTTGATGTTACATGCGGACAACAAAAGCGGTTCTTTGTTTTTAACCATTAATTGTGGAAAATAGAAATAGGCGTGTTATGTTATTTTATTAGACAAACACATCTGATGTGAGATTTATGTACTACAGCAAAAAAAAAAAAAGCATCCACAAATGGGAGGAATATATTGAAATTAAACAACTGACTTTTCATATTGTATGAAAGTCCAAAAGTATTTATAATTACATCCATAATAGATTAATGCATAAAACATGAATGCTTACTTTAATTAAGTATTAAGAAGCTCATGTAAAATATAATGTAATGTATAAAATATTTTATGAACAATTTTTTATGTGCAAAAATGACATGTAATGTATGAAGCTAGTTTTATGAGCAAAAAATGATAATGTGTCTTCTTTGTCACAGGACTTAATACTGGGATTAATCAACAAGACAACCATAACATTGCTGGAAATTCTGCAGCATTACCAGCAAACATAAACACTGTAAACAGAATATCAATTGGTAAGGGATTTTGATGAATGAGAAAAAAAATAAAATAATTTTCAATCATTGGCATATGGAAAATTATGTAACCCATACAGTATGTTATAAATTGTAATGTACTAATTTATGTGTGGACAGCACTAACTGTAATATATATTTGTGCTTTATGTTGCTGATGCTAGAACAAAGATCTCTTCACAACATGAGCCATATTAACATCATAAATAAAACAGAAAGAAAACCCCATGTACCAAAGAAAGAGAAGAAAACCATCACATCCAAGAAGGAGAAAAAGCCTCTCGCAATAAAGAAAGAGAAGAAAACTCCTGCACCCAAGAAGGAGAAAAGGCCTCCTGCAATAAAGAAAGAGAAGAAAACTCCTGCACCCAAGAAGAAAAAAACCACTGCACCCAAGAAGAAGAGTCCCGCACACAAGATTAAGAAAACCCCTGCACCCAAGAAGAAGAAGACCCCTGCACCCAAGAAGAAGAAGACTCCCGTACACAAGATTAAGAAAACCCCCGCACCCAAGAAGAAAACCCCTGCACCCAAGAAGAAGAAGACCCCGACACCCAAGAAGAAGACCAATGTTTGAGTTCATTTAAAAATTAGAACAGGTCCATCTCAGTATGTGTTGCATCCCTTGCTATGGTTGTGCTGTTACTATTTTTTTTTTTTATAAAGAAATTTGTTAAGAATATGAATATAAACCACCCCCATAAATATCCATTAGCCCCCTCACACAACAGTTTAGTTTATTTTGTTAGGCCTGGATGGGGACAGTGTGGACTTATTTTGGCATGCTCCCAATAACCATTACATATGATCCATTTTCCTGTAGAGCAGAACCTGATTTTGATGAGTTCTGCGTCTTCATTGTGATTAGTCAATCAGATTTTTGTGAAGTTTAGGCTTCTATCTGTCATTTCCTCTGATTTTAGATATTAGTTCAGGTGTAGGTAAGCTATGGTTTAGGTGTAGAGATCTGGTCAATTACGTACTATTTTTTTGGAAATGTTCTTCCAGGGTCAACAAAATATGTCAGAACTTGCTAATAGGTGACTAAACTCATGGTTATTAAAAGAAATATTGACTGTTACTTTTACTTCAAACAGGGCTGCCAGATTTTGAGTTTTTTCTCTCTCTCTTTAAACTGAACAAACCACATATACTTGTGGATCAAGCAGAAGGAGGGCAACTCCTACCCTTATGTCAAGGGGACACTCATTTTACAGAGGACTATTCAGAACTGGTTCCCTGGATTGAGGGCATATTAAAGATGTGCTTCTTAAGCAGGCTAGATACTCACCTCCTCCAATCAGAACCCAAAGAAAATTCCAGTTGCTCAATACACTGGATATTCATTGTGTCTGAGCGGGTCCTCCCTAACAGAGGAGTAGGTTCAGGAGGATGCCTACTTGACTCTTCTGTGCTCATTCCTGAGTTAATGTCAGTTGCCTTGAAGCCCAAGCCGGAACTGGCATTGGAGGAATTACTGATTGACCTGTTTGCCAAAGAACCAAAAAAGTAGCAAATAACCAACGTAGTTGTGTTCGGGTTGTCCAATAGGAAAGTGTGTTCAATGTAGGTATGCTAACGCAAGCCAATGACTGTTGAGCTTAATGTTGCGTTGTGGCGTGAGTCACGTAATAAGGAAGAACTTATCGCACATGGTGTGAGTGTGTGTTTCCGCAATCTGTCGTCGGGAAAAGTTCATAATTAGTTCGGAGAACGGTTCATAATTCACTCATGCCGCGTGTGACACTGGCCTAGCGGCCATATAAACGGTTAAACTCTGGAAGTCTCTTCGTGAATCGACCGAACTTCTTGGTGCGTGAGGGACTGAGGCGACTTGTGTGCTTCGTCGCGGGGAGTGGATCAGTTGTTCATCGTGTTTTCCCGACGTATCGTGACAGGACGTGGAGTGCTTAAGGAACATAGGATTGTTTCACAAATTCTCATCGGAAGAACGTAAGTGCCTTGTTCCCGTAAAGGAATCGCTTGTTTTAAGTGCACCAACGAACTGGGCCCCAACGTGTACGATCGATCAAACATTTCACTATTTGACTGTTTTGCATATGGTTTGAGTTAATTTGCATATTTGTAACACAATAAATCTTTGTTATTCTTTTTTCTTTACCACTTTGCAAATTTGTATTTTATTGGATTTATCAAGTTAACATATTGGGGAATCGAAAAACTGAGTTTGTAAGAATTAAAGGGAAAGAGAAAAAAACCGACCTAATTCACCAACTAATTGTCGGGGATCCAGGATTCTTCTGGGACAAATATTAAATTAACCCCTTGGGGTAAAAGAAGGGTTACAAATGGTATAAGGTTCTTAAGGTTTCAGGTCTTAAATGTGGGGACTGACAGACAAGAAAATGACAGCACACAAAGCCCAAGAGACTTTTAAA
Organism: Puntigrus tetrazona; assembly: GCF_018831695.1. NCBI lineage: Eukaryota > Metazoa > Chordata > Actinopteri > Cypriniformes > Cyprinidae > Puntigrus > Puntigrus tetrazona. Next base: position 21,819,441 of record NC_056700.1, read on the forward strand.
CGAATAGCCTTTTTAAGTTTTATCAACAGGATAAGAAAACCATAAACTGAGCGAGAGGGTCAAAGGCAGGCAGTACAATCCAAATAAAATTATACAGGTTTAGAACTACTCGAGGGTGAGTAAATTGTGAATTTTTGGGGAGCTATTCCTTCAAGTGAAAAAGTCAGAACCCCCCGGTAATGGCGACCTCTGGTGACAATCATTATTTAATGTGAGTAAAATAATGGGATACTAAATGTATAATTGTATTAATCAAAGACAAAAGAAAAGGATCCAAAACAAAACTTAATTTTTTCGTCTCAATTCCAATTTTTTTTAGTAAAATAAATTTTAGTAAAAAACTGGAAACAAGATTCATTGTGAATTAATTATTGCGAACAAGCAAAAACAACAGAGCACGAATGTACACAGACGAATGAGAAAATAATGATGATGAAGAAGAAAGACTCAAATGGAGAATGGTGTGGTCACAGCATCTACCAGTAGTACCAGTCTTCTGAAATTAACTAGCCCAAACTCGCCCGGACACACCCATTTTGCACACATTTCTCAAATAAAAAATCGTCTTCGTTTCTCGAGATCCAGTCTGAAGCCATGACTGAAGAAATCTAGTGACCACACTTTTTGGTAGAAGGACCTTCATTTCATTTCAGAATATGTTTTTGACATTAACTGGTATGGTTGACTGAATCTGGAGGTTTTGCGTGCACAGCTCGGCTGTGTGCATGTCTGAAGAAAAATGGCTGAAGACAGTAATTCATGGAATGAGGATCAGTTCAGCTGTCCAATCTGTCTGAATCAACTGAAGGATCCAGTGACCATCTCCTGTGGACATAGTTACTGTATGAGCTGTATTACAGACTGCTGGGAAAAGGATGATAAGAAGAGAGTTTACAGCTGTCCTCAGTGCAGGCAGACTTTAACTCCAAAACCTGTTTTAGGTAAAAAGAACGATCTGCCTGAATTGGTGGAGAAAGGCATGAAGAAAGAAAAACAAGGTCCTTGTTACGTGTTATCTGAAGACAGGTGGACTGAGAAACCGGTAAAGGAGTTATGGTTATGCTAATGTTAACACCTAAACAGGTAGATACCTGATTTGCCATAGTATCTGATAAGTCAAATTAACACACTTCTTAATACATTTCTGGCAATTGCTATCAAGTAAATTTAAATCACAGTTTTCTAATTAGTAAATCTACTATACTGCTACAAAATCTAAAAACTTGAAAAATGTTTTTTATACGTGCATCTAACAGCAAAACCTAATATTTTCATCCTTTAATTGACACTAAAATCCATGTAGTTCTGACCAGAATCAGGTTATTGAAGTCTGATGTTAGGCAATGCTATTGCTTCCTCATTTTTTAATCATAATGCCTTTAACTGTGATTTGCGTTTTAATATGTCATTAACAATTATTTGTTCATTACAATCTGTATATGGATTTAATGTCATTGTGGTTTGTGAACTCTTTGTATAAAATAGGAGTAACCATATAAAGGAACAATGTGTATGTTTTATGTATGTTTATATTTTTAGATTCTTAGTTTTTTAGTGCACCACTAAAAACACATTCTGCTTTTAAAAATTCCCACACAGAGGAAATCTCAAGATTCAAAGATAAAAGGAGAAGCTTACATCAGATGCATGGCTGCTGTAAGTAATGAACAATATATTATTGAAAAGATTTATTTTAAAGAGTAATTTATTATTAATTACTATGTCATTACTATGAATATATATTATTAATTAACTCAAGCTCTAAATTATTGTAATATCCTAAAAACGCTTTATTTAAAAATTGCATTCAGTTATAATGAGCAAACTGAGGTTAATTATTTTTGTTCTCTTTGTGATTCCAGTCTTGTGATGTCATTGACTTTGACAAATTTGAGTTACAAAGTTTAACAAATGTTCAACTCAAACATGACATAGGAAGTGAGGTGATGCCAATAAGCAGAAGAGGTAATGCTAAGTACTGTTACATTACTGTTACATTAAATCTATGTAATAGCCTATGAAAAGGCATACACATTTCATCATAGCCTCTATTAATGTATACTGTGAATAACTAATGTTAAAGTGTTATTTAGAATGTGCCACTGTTGCACATTTTGTTTATTAAGCAAATTTGTTCTTGATTATTTACACTGGTTTTTGCATATTTTTTCCTTAGAGCAGAGCAACATGGTCCGTCAGTACAAGTCTTCAGTTATTGACAGGTTTAAGTTTGTAACAGAGTATAATCTTCCATCTGATGAACTTGTGGATCTGGCCGCCCGATATACTGAGCCAATGATCATTCAGAGGAGCAAAGATCAAACTGAGAAATACTATCAGGAGAATGTGAGGTCTGTGGATGCTTTATCTCATCTGTTATCAAATGACAAGAGTCACAGCGTCAGAATAGACCAGCTGTTCAGTCCTGACTGTGATGGAAACAGACCAAAAACTGTGATTCTCAGTGGAGATTCTGGAAGAGGGAAATCCTTCATGTTACAGAAGATCATGTTGGACTGGGCTTCTGGAGAGCTCTACTCTGAAAACTTTGATGCAGTTTTTCTTCTGAAATGTGAAGAGCTGAAATGTGTTTCTGAAGAGATGAGCTTATTTGAGCTCTTGAGCTGGGGTTGCAGTTTAACATCAGATCAGATCTTACAGATATTACAGTTTACACCAGAGAAAGTCCTCATCCTCATTGATGGAATGGATGAGTATATATCTTGTCCACCCATTCACTTCTTGTTACTACACACTAATCCATTCAAGAGAGCGCCACCTATGGTCATTCTTAGGAACTTGTTTAGAAGATTCTTGCTGCCTGAGTCATTCATGCTTGTCACCACAAGATCTGTAGCTGCTAATGCGCTGATGAATCTCCTCAAGAGTCCTCAGCGTTTCACTGAGATTATGGGCTTCTCTGAGAGAGGAGTGCAGAAGTACTTCCAGAAGTTCTTTCAGGATGAGCAGCTCTTCAGGAAAACATACGATAGCGTGAAGACTAATGAAAGCCTCCTGACTGCCTGCTCTGTGCCTTTTCTGTGTTGGATGGTCTGTGCTTGTCTGAAGAAACACGTTACAGATGATGATCATGTAATGAAAGAACTAAAGACAACCACCTCCATATATGTACACTTTGTGTCCACTCTACTGGATCATCATCATGACCAGAGTCTGTCTGTCCTCACCATGCTGAGGAGTCTGGGTCAACTGGCAGAGGAAGGGAAGAAGAACCGTCTGGTGTTTTTTGATTATAAGGATGTAGCCAAGACTGGTTTAGATCCAGCTACTGTTTTGTTCTTGTATAAAGATGATTTCAGAGGCAAAAAAACCAGACCAATTTTCAAGTTTATCCATTTCAGCTTTCAGGAGTTCTTTGCTGCGCTTTATTGTGTTTTGCTGGATGAGGAAGAGCCCTGGTGGAAACTCAGTGAGCGGTTTATCCTGATGGATTCAGAAGCTATAATTTACAGGTCGTCTCCTATTTCGAGACTTAGACTATCAAATACCATCCCTTCAGTCATGATGTTTCTCTGTGGTTTTTTAAATAAGAAGACGACAAGCTCAATCTTTGAAACGATCAAGTGGACTGTTCCTCAAATCACCAAACTGAAAAAAAGGCAACTAAAGAAAAAGCTGGCAAAACGGATTCCTGCAATGACACGGCAGTATGAATTAGAGTTATTTGCTCTCCACTGTCTGTATGAGCTCCAGGATGAAAGATTTGTCAGGGAAGCTTTGAACAAACACAGGTTCATGAACCTGTCTAACATTTCTCTGAGGAGCACAGACTGTCGTGTGCTGCTGTACTGTCTTCAGTGCTGTCCACACATCAGAGACCTGAACCTCATGAACTGTGATTTAACAGCTGAGAAACTCAAGATTCTTCAGCCAGCACTCTGTATGTGTAAGACTCTAAGGTGAGTGTGTTTGTATGTAGAAAAACATACAATTTATTGCTTGTTGTACTTTAATATTTACATAAATCTATATACATAGGCCTATATATAAATGTATAGAATTAAATACTTTTTATTGTTTGCCCTTGCAATTGTTTCTGCACCTGCAATTGTTTGTCTCTATTGGTCAGTGACATTTCTATACATATGAAAGAGCTTTCCTTTTCGTTATTTTCAGATATTTGTCATTCTTTTGCTTATTTAGCCATATGTTTATGTGACTGTCTACATTCTATAATATAAGTAGTAATATATTATAATTATATATTATTTATATACTATAATAAATATATATACATTACTTTTGTTTTTGACTCAAGGTTGTCAGTAGATCATCTGTCAGAAGTTGGAAATTTGATCCGGATTGTTGGTGAAGGAAAAATCTTGCGAGAGCTACAGTAAATTTACTTATATTGACATTTTTAATATAATATTTTTAGTTATTTAGAAAAGTGATGTGTTCTTCTGACTTTAAAGAGTTCAGGAGGATGAATACAGTCCTGAGAGTCCCAGATGGTCACTTAACCTTTCAGTCTCTGGTGGAGATGTCTCGTAAGAAACAATTGCACAACATAATCTTACTTGATATCGTTAGTGATTGTACAGTGCTGTTGTCAGATGTTCCTCTGTGTCTTTGTGTCTGTTTCAGCTTGTCTTTGAGCTCATCTGAGAAGAATCCATAATTTCCAGCAGTATTAAACATCAGTCTTACATGTCCACAATCAGAGATATCCAACACTGACTGGACACTCTTCTTACAGAGACTCAGCAGGGCAGGAAAAGTTGCAGAAGAGTGTGAAAATATAATTTTTTGTATTTCTTTGCTTTAATGAATCATTACATTTTTCTGTTATTCAAACATGTTGTGGTCAAATATGTTTTTGCAGCTCTTCAGCTCTTGATGAGCATATCAGTTTGCTGCTGTCCTCTTTTCACTCTGTGGGTTTGAAGACGTTTGACCTGAAGCTGGTCAGTCTGAATAAAAACTGGGCTTCTGGGATCACTTCCCTCATCCAGACCTGCACCAGTCTACACAAGCTCAGGTAAATGCATTTGCATGAGTAAATGATGACTGACTGAAAAATACTATTAATTTATTCCACGTTATAGAGTTGTTCATCATAAACAATACTTTAAACTCACACTCTCAATGCTGCAAGATAATTGAAATGTCACTTATTAAAATAAAGCATGCATTTTTAACGTTTTTGGCTCATTACTGTTTGTGTAACTTTATGTGTTATTTCTTATGTACAATATTGTAGTGTCAATGTCACCGGATTGCTTTTGGAGGAGGGACTCATTTTACTGAAGAAATCACTGGAAGATCCACACTGCGCTGTGAACATTGAAGGGTTTGTGTGTTGCTCAAAAGTTGTGTTTTTGACTGTATCCAATCATAAATAGTTTATGGAAGCTCTTTTTTATTATTTTAATAAAAAACTGTTGAATTGATATGTTAATAATAATAATTATAATAATAAGTGAAGTATGGAGTATAAAATCTACAAAACCTTTATCCCTGAGAATATAACAAAAACCTACAAAAAGCATATTGTAGGTATATTTTGTGTGTGTATATGTGTATTCTGATTTCCTTCCTATTAATCAAGGTGGAAATGCAGTAAACCCACTGACCAGTGCAAAGGACAGGACTGGAGTCAGAGCTGTAATGACAAAGTGGAGATTCACTTCAAACCAAAGGTTTTGGGAAAGCTGAGAGAGTAAGATCAGTTTAATTTTGTAAAAAGTTTGTTTGTTTTTGATATTAGTCACGTCATTTACCATTATGGTCTCTGCTTTCTAGATTGAACATCTCTGAACCATCTGCCATGAATCTTTATTGTCAGTCTTGTATTCACATTGTTGACTCTGATCAGTGGGTTCAAGTGGAGCCGTCAGTCTGTACAGATGAAGGAGGCTCAGAGTTCAGGATCAGCACTCCGGCGGGTCGATTCGAGTGCAGCAGGACCAGAATGCGATGGGTCTGTGCTGGTGACGTCACTCTCCAGTACCGTGCAGTGGATGGAGGTTTCCTCAGAGCAGAGCTGGAGAGGCTTCGGTGTGAGAGAATCGGTCCTGTGATTGATGTGACGGTGATCTCAGGGAAACTGGAGGAGGCCCATCTGCCTCATTATGCCTGTTTAGCAGAGTCGGATCCTTCCCTCAGAGATGATGTAAAGGTCCTCAGTGTTGAAGAAGAAGGAATATCTTTGGAATCGGTGGAGTTGACTCGTTTTCATGCCAAATTAATCCAGCCATATTTTTCTCCTAAAACGGTGCTTATGAAATTAGGGTTACCAGTGAAAGTGCACTGTGATCTACTGATCTTCATGACACAAAAGAACCCCATCATTCTCCATGTGTATTTTTTCCCATCTGATTCACTTTTTAAAGAAAAGATTAAAACAGAAGAAAAATGTTGTCATCAAATTAAATGTTCGAGACCTGAAACCCCACTGCAGATGATGAAACAACACAGTCTTGAGGTTCCTGGTGCTTCTGTCCAACCTGAAGAGATCAAACTAAGAGGAGACGTCGATCCAAACTTCTTTCAGGTGAAACATCCTGTGGTCGATGACATCAAAATGTCTCTCAGTCGAGTGGATGATCAGAAATCAGTTTGGACTGCAACAATTTGGAAAGAATTAATCAACATTCACCCAAACAGGACTGAGGCCTTGTTTGTAACGCGACAAAACCAAAATACACCACAATTAGCTGTCAGCTTTGATAAAGTTCAGTTTTTTGATAGAAACTGGTGTGCTCTTATTAAAAGTGTTGAGAATGTGAATAAAATTGCAGACAAACTGCTTCAGAAGCAAATCATTCATGAAGAATTATATTCTGCAATCACACGTCCTACTTCAACCAGTGAAGCCAGCATGAGGAAGATCTGTAGCGTAGTGCGTAAAGGTAGTGACACTGTGAAAGAAATGTTCATCTCCATTCTTCTGAAAGAAGTTCCCGACCTTTTAAATCATCTTCCTTTACCTGACTCTTAACAACTTTTGCTTGGAGACTCTATGTTGTGTTTTACATGTTTTGACAAATAACATGTAAACTACAATGCTCCCTAAAGTAATATACTGGAGTTTTTAGAGAAATCAATTTTAGCAAATCAATCAAACAATCACTTTTATTCATGTAGCACTTTTACCAATACAGATTGTTTTAAAGCAATGAACAGTATAAAATAGGAGATAGTAAAGTATAATGACAAGATTAAACACTTAATTTTTATTAAATGCAGTTGGTCTGTGTAATCAAATGAATGGTAATCGCTAGAAATTAAGTGTCCCCAAATAAGCAAACAAGAGGCGACAGTGGCAAGGAACCAAAATCCCATCTGTGGAGGAAAAAAAAAAAACCTGGGAGAAACCTGGCTCAGTTGAGGCCAGTTCTCCTGAACCGGATAACCAGCACTTAATTTTCAGTTCAATTTTAAACACAGCTCTGTCATATTGTGTAAAGGACTTCATGTGTGTGAATCATATTCCCTTTTGAAGAACATTCAAATCCTCTGCTCACCTTTAAAAATGAAAGGAGAACAAATGTTGCAGTATATTTTCCTGTTTGATAACACTGAACGCAAAATATTTCTTTAAAGGTTTATTTCTATACAGTTGTGTTGTTGTAATACTTAACAGTGGCATATCCTTGGAAGAACTCCGCATTTGCCATTGTGATGAACTTATGGCTGAGCGCAGACATTTCACTCATGTTGGATGTGTCAGTTTCACATTTGCATAGGCCACATTATTTGAATTCATGACTGGTAGATGGGGTAATAAAATAAAGTTATTAGCCAGTTACTGGCTATTCAAAAGCTGGAACTGTCTGGAATTACTGAATTTGATTTAATTTCTGTTTCTGATTGTGTTCCTATCAAAATATCTGTTGTTATTGTTTTCATTCCTTGAACTGGTTCAGACAGACAATGTAAAGAACAGAGGTGAAAACATTACGTAAAAATTGGAGATTAAAAAAGATTAAAGGGTATATTGGAATGGGGTGAATTAACAGGAAAAAGAATAAAGTTAAAGAGTTAAAGCAGGAAGATGGCAGTAGAGTGCAAAACATTTGAATGCAAATTAAATCCAAGAGAAGAACAACAACACAGTAGAGAAAGAAAAACTGAAACATAAGAGTTGTACACCTGTTGTATGTCTCTACAGTGTGTAAAATTTGAACTGACATAAACCAAAGTGGATAGAATGTGATTTCTACAGAGAGCTGATACCAATTTTGTCATATTTAATTCTCTGTACTTTTGCATGAAGTCAAACATTTCTCTGCATGTAAAATAGCTGTATAATACTGTAAACTTTAAATTTTGATACTGGATGAGAAGAATTATGTCAGATAACGGTAAGTGTTTTGTTGCACTGCTGCTAATTCCTGAAACTGTCAAATTCTTAATATTTATATATATGCTTAATATTCTTTAATATAAATAACTGAACATTTCAAATGATCAAACTAAATAAAATAAAAAAAAAACACAAAGAGTTTTCACTGAGTATTTGGTTCAGACAATGTGGCACTTCATAACAGGCTTTGTAAATCTATGTTTGTCATACAGTGTGCATATAATAAAAAAAAATCTGATTATTAATAATAAAGCTAGCTTTAACCAAAATGTGTTAAATAACAGTAAATATTTCTTCATTTAATTATTTTTGCATGCATTGAGGTTGCTTTTTGACCATACCTTTTGATTATACATTGGATACTAGAGACTTTGTAGAGTTTATTTCTGTTTGAATTGGTACAAGAACTTGTTTGACAAATAAAGAAATAAAAAAATTGTCACACAGACCTGGCAACAGCATAACTTCCTTGTTACTCTATTTCTAGTTAATTTAGGATATTTTGTTTTATTAAATGTTATTTAATGTTTTATTATGTTATTTAATGTTAATGTTTCTCTAGGTCAGAGCCTGAGATTCTTTTGACTATGAGGACATACCAGTTGAAACTAAAACCAGCCTAATGACCAGCTCAGTATTAAAATTCCAAATTTTTTTAAAACAATAATTATTATTACTATAATGTTGCTTTAGTGATTGCTATGTTGCTAGGCTTTTTTGTATATCTTAACAGAAGCTTCAGAATAATATCTACAGCTCGTTGTTAGTTTCTGTGTTCACTATGTTATTCACCTGTCTCTCCTGTTGTTGTTACAGTTTTCCCATATTGCTCTGTGTTTGCATCATGAGTTGGCTGGTTGGTTATTGTCACTGTTTGAGGAAATTTAATGAGTGTCTAGTCCCAAACAGTTCCCGGGCACTTCCTCCTTTGCCGGCCTGTGCTCAACATATTAGATCAGGCTTCTCTGCCTCTGTTAAGTTTCCTGTCTCTACCTTGACACTCTACGCCATTGTCTTTGCCTTTTTCCCTTCTGGTTTATAGTGAAGTTAGCAAGCCGTTTAACTTGATGGAATGGGAGGCTATAATTGACAGGCCATCTTTAGATTTGAGAGAAAGAGGATCAAATCCCATACATTCAGTTATACTGTTTCACTATGGTCTTTTTAAGAGGTGAGCAGCTCATTCCTTGAAAAGATTGATAGGACTGTTTCTCCAAACATCAGAGACCTGAACCTCATGAACTGTGATTTAACAGCTGAGAAACTCAAGATTCTTCAGCCAGTGCTCTGTATGTGTAAGACTCTAAGGTGAGTGTGTATGTAGAAGAGTATAAAACCTAATTTAAAACCTAACTCTTCTTAAAATACAATTATTGTGTTAAAGTTATTTTGTCATATACAGTTGGTACAGAAAGTACTCAGAGACCAGATCTGTGCCTTGTCACAATTCTTTCTTTGACCTCATGATTCTCATTTGCTCCGACATGCACTGTGAGCTGTAAGGTCTTATATAGACAGGTGTGTGGCTTTCCTAATCAAGTCCAATCAGTATAATCAAACACAGCTGGACGTAGAACTATCTCAAGGGCTAGAAGAAATGGGCAGCACCTGAATTAAATATATGAGTGTCACAGCACTTAGGATCATGTGATACTTAGTACCATGTGATATTTCAGTTTTTCTTTTTTAATAAGTCTGCAAAAATGTCAACAATTCTGTGTTTTTCTGTCAATATGGGGTGCTGTGTGTACATTAATGAGGAAAAAATTAACTTGAATGATTTTAGCAAATGGCTGCAATATAACAAAAAGAGAAAAAATTTAAGTGGGTCCGAATACTTTCCGTACCCACTGTATTTAACACATTTTTATTAAACGTCTGTACATTTTGAACACTGTTTTTTTCCTTTTTTTAGCACATTTCGATTGGTCATTGTACTATATTTCATGTTTAAGAAATGACTTACAATAAAGGGCCAGTATTATGTATTATAAATTATTTTTGTTTACGACATAAAGCTGAAAGTGGACTACCTCTACAACATTGGAGATTTGATCCAGATTCTTGGTGAATCAAAAATCTTGAGAAAATTAAAGTAATTTTCTAAATAATAGTAAATATCTTATTTCCAACAGGGTTATAGTAAATGGCATTCATTTTCATTCTGATAATTTAAGTTATTTTAAGTTTCAAAATAAGGAACTTATTTTATGTTATTTTGCATCTTTGTTCTGACTGGTAGAGTTCAAGAGAATGAAAGTGGTGAGAGTCCCAAATGGTCACTTGACCTCTCAGTCACACATGAAGATGTCTTGTAAGAAACACATACAATATAATTGCATATAACTTATAGTGAGTGTAGAGTAGTTATCAACTGTTCCTTTATGTCTCTTATTTACAGCTTGTCTTTGAGCTCCTCAGAGAAGAATCCATCATTTCCAACAGTCTGAAACATCACATGTCCACAATCGGAGATATCCAGCACTGACTGGCCACTCTTCTTACAGAGACTCAGCAGGGCAGGAAAATTAGCAAAAGTGTAAGAACAATAATGATTTTGTGATTTTGTTAACCGGCAGATTATCTGTTTTTTAAAATGGGCTGTGGTCAATTTTTTTTTTGCAGCGCTCCAGCTCTTGATGAGCATATCAGTTTGCTGCTGTCTTCATTTCATTCTGTGGGTTTGAAGATATTGGATCTGAAGCTGGTCGTTCTGAAAGAGAACTGGGCTTCTGGGGTAATTTCGCTAGTCCAGACCTGCACCAGTCTGCAGCAGCTCAGGTAAGAGAATCTGCATAATAAATTCAGAATTCTTAATTCTACAATCAGAATTTTATTGGGTTAAAATATGCATGCAAGTGACATCTGAAAAAATACGTAATTCACTTGTCTTCTTGTTTAATCTGTTTGCAAGTGTTGAGGAAGAAATTTACAACGATGAGAGTCTCTTCTCATCTTTCAGTCTTTGGCTTTGTAAGGACATCAGGTACACAGCACAAACACTTTTCGATCTTTACATGTCAGTTTTTAGAATGCAGTGCCAAAAATATTTGTATTAATTAGGAGGGGCTCGTGTTACTGAAGAAATCACTGACAGATCCACACTGCACTGTGATCATTGAAGGGTTTGTGTGCTTAATGTGCATTTGACTTTTATATATATAATGATGAATATTGTAGTTGTATTTAACCACTTAAGTAGGAAGTGCAGTAAACTCACCGAGCAGATCACTGGAGTCACAGCTGTAATGAGAAAGTGAGGCCCATCTGCCTCATTATGTCTGTTTAGCAGAGTCGGATCCTTCCCTTAGAGATGCTGTGGAGCTACTCACCAAAAGAGATGAAGGAATATCTTTACAATCTGTAGAGCTTACTCGTTATCATGCCAAAATAGTGCAACCATCCTTTTCTCTTACAACTCTTATTATAAACTGGTTTATAAAGTGGGAAGAACACTGTAATCTTCTTCATCTACCTGATTCTTAACCTCTTTTGCTTGACAACTCTATGTTGTATTTTACATGATTCAACAAATTACATGTAAACTACATGTGACCAATGCACCGGAGAGCTCACCCTACTATACTTTTGAAGAACAGTATTTTAGTTACTGTTCAAATTAAAGACCATTCCATTTATCTGCTCATCTGTAAAAAATAAGATTCAAATAACAGACTGTTACAAAACATTTTCTTCTTTGATTAAAAAAACCCCAAAACAACAAAAAACACTGAACAGGGTGGATGTTAAGCATTTCTGTACAGGTTTTATTTCTAGTTGTGTGGTAAATGTTACTGTATTTTTATAATCTAAATGACACAACTATATTTACTAAGTGGAATAACTAGTGGTAGTAAATGTTATTTAAATAAATATAAACAAACCTGCAGTTTTGTATCGAAAGATACATTTGTGTGAGTCATTGTATAATTCAGAATTAGAGCAATACAACCTAAAGTAACTAAAAATACTTAAATGCAAATGTATAAACAGCTTAAATCCCATTTAAAAAAAAATTTAAATGTGTTATTTACAAAGACCTTTTCCTCAGACTTGCTCAGTACAGCTGTACCCAAAATGCCATCTATAATAATACAGCAGACAGGAGCACAGTTCATTCTGAAGGCATGTTACTCAACCATCATTGTGTGATTGTAACACTTATGTGCATGAAAAAGAGAGCTTATTTCTGAATATGTTCAGAGAAGTGTATGTTTGTTCAGCGGCAGGAGGGCAGCGTGACTCTCTGCTCGTCCATCCTCTTGGCCTGTGAGCGCATGATGAGGCTGAAGAAGTCTTCATCTGGGACGGTGGGGCCACGGGAGGAGGGCGGAGGGGGAGCACACCTCTGATCATCTAGACGAGACCCCTGAGAGAGTCCCGGAAAACGAGATGAATGGATTTCCTTTTCCACAGCTGCTATTTTCCACTCATTTTCTACCCTGGTTAATTCAAACACATTCTCACCTGACACTTGACCAGCATGTCAAAGAACTGGTCGTCTGGTTCGGTGGCGTCTGTGCTGGCCATGACTTGGCTGAGGATCATCTGTCTGCTGCTAGTGCTGCTGTGTTCGGACAGGGCACGCAGACCGGGCAGACTGTTTCCCGTTCCTGCCCTCTGCTCGTCCAGCCTCCTGCCCTGAGCTCGGTCCAGCAGTCTGAGGAACGGCTCCTGACCTGGAGATGCAGCCGACTCTGAGAATGCTGGACAGACAGACACAAGTTCAGCTTCATGTATGATATTCACGTCATTTATAAGGCTACTGTTTGAACATTCATTAAATTAGTCTTCTGAATAATGTGTAATAACACTAACATTTCCTGATGGTTCTGGGCGGGGTGGTGGGTGGGGAGGCGGAGCAAGAATTGACAGACAGGTGGCTCCTCCCATCCTGTATGGCACAACGCTGGTCATCCATCCTGTTGCTCTGGAATCGACTCAGCAAGTCAAAGAAGCCCTCGTCTCCTAACACGTCAGTACTGCCATGCTGAGAGCAAAGAGGTCAAAGGTTATAACTAATGCCCTCTGAAGAACCGAGAACAAGTACAAGTTTGCAACCAGTATTTTCAATTTATGATCCGTTCAGACTTTAAAGAGGAAGACGTTTCAGATGTGAAATGAGTAATTGCATTTTGATGACAAAACACTGTACTGTAACAAAAATTGATTTTTGACTTGATGTTCTATGGGTTTTAATACTTTGTTTTGAGGAGCTTCCCGTGTGTTGCTGGTATCCTGCAGGATTTTACTGGAGCTGCTCTGCAGTTTGTGCTTCTTTCCTCGGAAACGATTGACAAAAGAGAGCTTCGAGGATGATTTGGCCAGTGAGGACTTGGACTGCTTAAAGAGGATGTCACTGGTCCACTTCTGACCCTGCAGGACAGACATTCATTTACTTTATGAATCCCTGATGCTGAGATTCAAAAGCACAGATGTACACTTTATTGTCTTATGAACTGATGACTATAAATAAAATTAAGAACACATTTACATTTGCATTGATCTTGTCAGGTGTGAGTTTCATCAGCTCTAGGTTCTCCATACTGTGCCGTCGGCTCATCCTGGGTCTGGCTCCTGGAAAAACAAATGAAATGCAATCAACCTTAAATGCAGTGGTCCATTGCTTTACTCAATTGATAAATCACACAGAGAAACTTGGGATTTTATGGCTGAAGTGAGATCTAGTGCTGTATTTGTGTACCATGCAGGTTGTAGTCGATGTCTTTGTTCTCAGAAAGTACTGAATTGTTTGTGCTGTAACTGATGCCGAGGACCATCTGAAGATCTGAAACGTTCATGCGAGCAGTGAGTTCCCCGCTACGATCACCAGTCTGTAAACGAGACAATTGGCGCATTTAGTTCAAATACATTGTTCGTTTAATCTAAGTGCATATATAACCCTGCTGCACTTTACAGCAAGACTGATTTTAGAACAGATATCCTTTGAAACAAACATCAAAGGCAATTTCAGATATGCAACTACAGATTTTTAATTTAGGTTAATAACTGCACGTACCTCTTTTGCGATTTCTAAGTGCTTTTCTGCAAAGTGCATGGCCTGGTCATGATTCCCTAGTGCTGTATGTGCATTTCCCAAACTCCAGCAGGCCCTGCCCTCACCGATCCTGCAGAAAACATACCTTCCATAATGAGTATGAAAATTATTATTACACTTTATCACGTTTTTATTTAGCAGAGAACATTGGGAATTTTGTTTTTTTTAAACATATGAATTTTTTTTTACCATTAGCCAACCTGTTTTTTAGATATCGAACCAAAACATGGCTCCTAGTTTGTCTGAGCACCTGTCATTGAGGTCCTGAGCGATGATGAGATGTTTGAGGTGGTAGTCGATAGCTCTCTCGTAGTCCTGCAGCAGTGTGTACGTGTTACCCAGACTATAGCAGGCCTGAGCCTCCACAGCTAGGTCCTTCAGCTGCCGCGCCAACTGTAGAGCTCTCCTGCACTCAGAACACAATCACAGAGTTTTTTAAAAGTCAGATCTAGTCATCCTTCCTGTTAAAGGATGGCCCATAGAGAAGCATTACATTTCTAATGCAACACTAATATAACTGCCTTATCAAAAGGAATGGGTAGTCTTGTAAAAAAAAAAAAATGCAATATGCTCCGTATGGTAATGTCAATTGTGTACATTAAAGACTGTGTGAACTGTAAGTTTGTGACTGATTTTACTTTCGTATTGTGACGTACTTCCAAGAGAACCAGAATACTGAATGAGGAAAACAGAGGGAGTCACGTTTTTCGTACTCTGAATGGACTGGATGTAATAAAGCAAGCGTTTCATTCAGAAATGAACACTAACAGTTAGAGGTGAGAGGTTAAGCATGCATATTACGCTCATGCCCAAGCCATCAAACTAAACATTGTTTTAGAGGAGCATTTTTAGATTTGGATTAAAGACTATGAAGGCAAACCAATTTTTGTTAGTAGATTGACTTGAAACGGCAGATTTTTTTCACCACAAAAATAACAATGTGAGCTAACAAATAGTCAATTTTAATTTTAAGCAAATCTTTGCTGTAACAATTACAGCTTTTTATGGCCTTAAATTTGATTGAATTTAAAATTAAGATTAAGAACCCATGGAAACTCTTGCACAAAAAACATCATCAAACCTCATCCCAACAGACCCGAAATACACTCACACTCTCTCTCTCTCAAAAAAAAAATATTAGTGTTACATTCACCTGTAATGTTCTGCAGCCCTTTCAAACTCTCCAAGGAAGATACAAGCGTTTCCCAGGTTGCAGTAGGCTCTCCTTTCTGCAGAACGGTCACCAAACTCTTTAGCGATAAGCAAACGCTGGAAGACAAATGGTTCACAAACAGAGCAGTGAGTGTTTTTGCACAGCCATAAAGGCCATTCACACATTCATAACTGTAATAATAACTGTAAACATAACAATAAGTATCCACACCAGTGACGATATTGTCTGTTTATTCTAAGCGCATACTTGTCTGCAGGTTTAAATTCTTGAGATTGTGTGGGTGTCAATGTATTCATCGTTCATCAGCTAGAAAAATAATTGTTCTGAAAGTGTTTCCAATGATATTGCTTCTCTGTGCCTTTATCGTTATAGCTGTGGCGTGGACACTGCTTTTCATTAATATTGAGAATGATTTTTAAAACTATATCTATATCGTTATCTTTATAGTTAACTTTACACTGTTATCAGGATTTCCATAATCAAATGATGACAGCGATCACTTACCTGTTCATGAGAGGCCACTGCATCCCTGAAGTTTCCCAGCAGATAGTATGTGTTGCCCAGGTTTCCATAAGTTCTGCCCTGAGCTGCTCGGTCTCGGAGTTCCTTCACGATACACAGGTTCGCTCTGAGAAATTAGAAAAAAGGAGGAGGAGGATGTAAAAACTCTGTACCACACGTACACGTACACAGAGTATTGCTGGTACTTACTCATAGTACTCTGCAGCTTTTCTTAGTGCTGTCATGACCTCCTCAGGAAAGTCTCCGGGTTCTGCTCCGCTCCAGCAGATGCTCTTCCCTTTAGCGTGGTACACATTTCCAAAATTATAAAGTGCTCTGGCCTGCCCCACCTTAAGGGAAAAAAAACATTAAATAAATTGAGAGAAAAATAAAGTACTACTAAACATGTTAATTATATACCCAAGTGCATCTTATGGAAGCTTCTACCACAAAAGTTTTGAACAATTACAGAATTCATCAGACCCTGTTATATATTTGCTTCACAGTCATTTTTGTTTGGCAAGTAAAGCATGATGCTGGTTTTCACCTTTTAATAAAAATCTATGCGTAAGTCGGGTAACACTTCAGAAAGGGTCAAACTTGTTAACTATTGTTAACTACGACTTTTCCCTCAATAAATTCTTAATTTGCTCCCTTTTAATATCTGGTATGGTAGTTGTTCAATTTAGGTATTGGGTAGTATTAGGGATGTAGAATAAGGTCATGTAGAATAATGTATTAATATGTGTTTAATTAGCACTATTAAATGGCTAATATTCTAGTAATATGCATGCCAACAATCAACTAATTGGTGTAACCGTAAAAAAAAGTGCTGAAATATGTCTATTGTGTACATTAAACAAATCACTCACCTTGTCGCTCAGTTCCCTGGCAATATCTAGATGTCTCTGGCAGCAGACCACTGCTTCATCAAAGCGTCCCAAAACCTTTAATGTGTTCCCCAGGTTACCGCTGGCTTTGGCCTCGCCAAGCCGATCCCCGGTGGTTCTGAGAGAATAAATTTGTGCTGTCATTAACATTCAATACAAATATCATACAATTCTAAAGAACATGAATTATTGCCAATGCAAACGAAACACCTAGAATTTACACTACCATTCAACATTTTTTGTTGTTGCTGCCTTTTTCTTATGCTCAACAAAGCTAAATATTTAGAATAAAAATAGTATAGTGAAAGTATTTTCTATTGTAATTTTGTTTTACATTTAAAATGTCATTTATTCCTGTTATGCATAGCTAAACCTTCAGCAGCCATTACTCCATGTGTTTCGTGTCACAAGATCCTTCAGAAATCATACACAGGAAACTTCTTAATGTTGATAACAGTTATACTGCCAAATTTAGTGAGAATTTAACTGATAAAAAAAAAAAAAAAAAAAACAATAACAAAAACAAAAACCCAGGATTATTTGATGAATAATAGCATTCATGGCCTAAACTGTTGAGCAGTAGGGGAAGCTACATTTGCATTTGCATTTGCAAAGTATACCTAGTTAGTGTAAGATCATGGTGGTGGAACTCCAGAGCTTTGTTGTAATCATGCAAGTGGAAGTAAGCATTGCCCAGCTGACTGTAGATAGCACTCAGGACCTGTAAGTCTTCTGTGCCAACTTGCATGGCGGCCTCGAAGAAAGAAACACCGGCGCTGTAATCCCCCACCTTACAGAGACGCTCCCCCTCCAGAGCCAGGTCCAAACAGGATGCCTCCATCCTGGAAGGAAAAACAACAACTATTGAATGGTTGAGCTGTAGTTTTAAAATCTCTGCATTAAACATCAGCAGAAATGAAGAAGAAAGAAAAAAAAAAAAAAAAAAAAGTATCCGTCAAGTGGATTCAATTTTGTAGATCTAACCCATTGTCAAACAACACTCAGTAAATTCTTAATAATAATAATTCTTTAGATTATATAATTGTATGTTAGGGTATATACAACAACGTGGCACATGTTAGCTGTGTGGGTTGTTATCACGTTAGTAAACGAATCCTGCGTCATGTAAAGCCCCTAAAACCAATTATACAATAAAGCTAAATGGAAAAAGACAAAAAAAAAAAATCATTACAACACTGCATACGTGGCCTTGCAAATACATTTACAAATTTTCCACATTAAGTTAACTGCTACACATAATAGCCAGTTCGTCAGAGTTGGTACAGGCCCTACCTGGTGCCTTCACTCCTCACACAATCAAAGAAGACTGGACATGTGAAAGGCATCTAAAGGGCTTCGTTGGCTCCTTAAAAAGTCCTCCGATGGGGCCAAAATCTCTAAAACCAACCGTCTCAAACACACATACATCACGACGAGGCTGCCAATCAAACTAATTCTTCATCAGGAATTACACCACCACAAACTGTTCCAACTGATTTTGAAAAGAGTATTCTACACAGTCCATCATACAACGTCACATCGCACGTCTTAGAGGGCAGAGGTTGAAGATGGCTTTCACAAAAACTGTCGCACTCAGCACTTGAACAGCTAATCTGATTGTGTTTCTGCTTTCCACTGTCATGTGTGATTAACACACACACACAAAGAGGGACACTACAGAGATTAGACCCGCTGAGTTTGTTTCTGATGCCATGAAACTCATCTCATCATGTGACTGATCGAGACGATGCGATTCAAAGAACTTTCGCTTAGAATATAAAAAAACCCCAAACAAAACAAAAACACGATTTTGAACTGATTTGCATAAAAGAAACTCAGAAACTTATGACAACCTGGTCTTGGGAAATTAATGCAAATTAGTATGATTACGGTAATCTTAAAAATCTGCTTTGTACATTCAACCGCACAACAATGCACTAACAATGCCAAGGATCATGTGTACCCATGCAAATCAAGTAATGATAAAATAGATACCCTGAATGCAACGCAAGTACAAGCATCTGTCAAATGCATTAATGTAAATATTACATTCATGCATCGCTAACAATGTCAAGATTGACAGATGTTTGCAGAGGAGAGTACTGCCTAAAATATAAAAACCCAACTCATGGAGTGATGAACAGAATATGGGCAACTGTCATAAATGATTCACAGTGTTATTAAATATTGAGTAAACTGGGGCACACCTGCTTTCTCTCGCACACACACACACTAAAACTCTACAATAATATATACCTGCAAATGTTACATTACTGAAATGGTTTGTACCCAAGATTAGGATTTTGCTGCTAGTTTTCTCTCAAAATTTTAGATTGATAATGACATTTGAATTCAGTCAAAAACCTTCCCCAACAAAACACTTTTAGACATAAAGGGAGATGCATGAGATAATTGCAATGATTATTGAAAAGTTGCATCTTTTAATTAAATTGTAGGTATTAAATCAATAGACAAAAGGACACATTTATGGTCTCTTTATTTATTACAGTGCTAAATACGGCATGTCAGTACAACTTGGGTCCATCTCTATGAACGAGTCAATACTGGACTAGCTCTAAATATCCTAAAGGGTGCATTACAACGGAGAGAAAATGTAATTCAAGTGTTGCATGCCTACCTGTAGTGGACAAAGGTCCGGTTGTCATTCTGCATGCTAACCACTGCACTGCTCGCAGCCATTGAAGAGCATTATGAAGTACTGATCCGAGTCAAGTCCAGAAAGTAATCCAACAGGGAAGAATAATGACCCAGATCCCAGAAAAAAAAGTTTGAATGAATTAAAAACGCTTCCAAAGTCTCTTTGACGTTTTGCAGTGGTGGAGTCCAGTGCACCACAGACGAGCTTATCCGGACTACTATTCACCACATGGGTGAGTGTGAGTGTTTGTGTGTGTTTTGTCCAGGATGCTCTTCCGGAGCTTTCTGTGAAAAGAACACAAGATGCCGAGTATAAAGCCTCGTTCTGTGCGCAATGCCATGGCAACACCCACTAAGCGGAGGACACATGCAGTGGAGGCAGATATTAAGAGTGTGTGTCAGCTCGGTGTATTTGAAAGCTAAATCAAGGGGCCCAAACAACAAGAGGATGCAAGAGCAACTGGACCATGAACACAGCTGATTATCTGCCATGCAAGCAGGCCGGTGCCAAAGAAAATGCATTCAGGTTTGTGACAAGAGAAGGGTTTTGTTCACTCTTCTCTTACAAAGCCATCACCAATATAAAAAAAATCTGATCAGAAAGAGAGAGAGAGAATAAAAAAAATAATAACTTTGAACTCTAATGGTAACAGTCGGTCACTTTCAAACATATTAAACCCCTGTGACATTGGGAAAGCTGATTTGTCATTGCCAAACTAATCCAGAAATAAGATAATCAGCTTGAGAAACCACAGAGTTCACTGTAACATTTATAATTATACAGTAAATATGTATATGAGTATATTTATCATTTTAGAAAGATGCAAATGCGTCATAATGCCAGTGTGGTCTATAGTGACAACAAAATGGAAGTAGTAGCAATCTTTTCTTCTGTATTGTGATATATATTCGGGTGCAATGGATTATAGAGACAAATGCTATGCAGGTTTCTGTCGGTTCGTTGTATTTTCAGATGTATGCTTCTCGCTCAAAAACGAATGCATGTTTGTGGTAAATAATGGAAGGGCGGATGTTTAGGTGGATAAAAAAAGCATATGTACCCAAAGCGGATAGGCCTATGCCACCTGTCATTTCCCTTGGAAGTTCAAATTCAGAATTTTTTAAGCAAAATTAAAAAAAGACAACTTGTGCCAACTTGTGTATTAATCAAAATGATAAAGGCACTGCACCATTTCAGTCTACAATTAGACCACATAATGTGTCATTTTTAAGGAGACTAGATGTTAAATGAAACATAAAAAAAAAAAATCAGGTAATACTTTGTAGAGTGCAACAGTCAGGTTCTGGAAACAAATCTTAAATATTTATTATGTTTTTATCAATAACTTATAAATCATTAAAGACAGACCTGCAGTCAGCTGTGAGGTTGTTGGTCAATGGTACGTGTTTGTTGAAACTCATTTTTAAAAACTATTCTGTTAAACATTGTCATCAGTGTTCCAGTGTCAACAGAATCATGAGAAACTACATTACTGTAATTCTGCAAAACTAAAAAAAAAAAAATCCAACATCAGAGAAAGAACCACTGTGAAATGCTGAAACAGTCAGTACCCCTGTATTATCAAACTACTACACATGCGCATATTTTGCGATAGATTTATGATATAATGCACCTAACCAAAATATTCAATACTATTACAGTTTTCTTGATACCAAAAAGTGTACCAAACTCAGTCTCAACCGACAGTGCAGAAAAACTGCCTGCCAAAACATGCAACGTTAACAACATTTATGCCAAAGAACTTCAGATTCATTGCACTCTTATTCTTCGTTCCTAAGAACATACATAACTCCAAAACAGTCGGTTACAAAACTGGTTTGTGTCATAATTTTAACAGGAAAACAACAGTGTGGCTCTCAGAGTTAGGTTAGCTTGACAAGACAAGACATGAATAGAGGAACAGACACAAGCTGCACCTTCCATGACACACAGGAAGTGATGGGGATTTTAGTCATTGCAATACATGACTGTCACTTTACAGTTGTTAGGTTCTCGCCATTTAAAGCGCCCTTTTACACACACTCAAACACACACAACACACACACACACACACACACACACACACACACACACATGTGCCTTTGTAAGCAGTTACTAATAAACACTTGCCAAAATCAGCGCCAGTTTTCCAGTATGTCGTGCCAGAAGGATAGGTATGTTAGTAAGAAAGCACTGGGAATACGAATACTGTCTGAATAAAGTTTGAAAGCAAAAAAAAAAAAAAAAATGAATAAACATTCTACTGTATGCCAATGTAAAACCTATAACTCTGGAAAAGCAACTGTAAAAAACACGCCAATGTCACAGTGTCAGTCCTCATTTAAACAGCCGTATAGAGACTCACCCACGTCTCACTCCCAAAGCAAACAATAAGAGAAAGACCAGGATTAAGACAGAAAAATATTTGTACAATCGATGCTATATGTATAAAATCGCATAAAACACCAACCTTAAAAATGCGTACCGCTGACTTCTGTACAGACCTGAACGAAACCAGACAGGAAAAGCACAAATATTACAATGTAGAATAATGTACATGTTTAAGCATATTTTCACGTGAGGGCACACAAAGATAACTTACTTTTAAATTAAGTAAAAAAATAAAACAACGCACTTTCTGTTTTAACGAAATCATAATATGGTACCTGCAGTTTAAAGTTTGGCTTGATATTTTGTTGTTAGCGCACGCAGGGCTGTCTTTAACGGCCGTTACGGGCCAAACTTCAGTCATACTCACTCAACTCCTCCGATTCGCCACCAATCCTTCTCTCGGTTCAGTCTCCTACAATACGATCGATAATACAAATCAATTAAATCCAATCACATTGTAGGGACCGATTGATTAAAACCGTTTTATTTTATACTTTCGGTCCCATCGAAGCGGTACAGAGAAAAAAAACTACACAAACACTGAGAAAGGGGCGTGGCGTGCTGAAGCGTGGCCGTGACTCGGCTGGCCAATCAGAGCACATGATTCAAATCTAACCACACCCCCATATGAATCACCAATGAAATTTGAATGTTTTATCTTTCGACTCTGTGAGAGAAAGCTCTTGTTTTACAGTACTCCCAAAACGCTTAACTGTTGGCTTTAATTGTCAAGTAACTCAACGGAGACCGTTAAAATAAAGCTATTTATCATTAGCTATCATACATCTTCAAATGAATGAGAGTTTTTGGAGTATATCTGACTGACAGCTGATCTTAAGGCTTCTCGTTCCCATAGCAACCACCTATTTCACCCCACCCCCGTGCGCGTGTAGCACCTGCCCAAAGCATCAGCATCAGATACTGCATTTATTATTTAAATTGCCCAAGAATATCCTACACCACAGGCTTGAGAAACTAGACAAGAGACTTCATTGTACCTTTCAAATAGGATGTTATGGTATTCTTTCATGAAAACGGCGCTCGTAGTGGCTTAGAAACCTTGGAACAAGCATCAAATGTAAGTGCAATGTCATATTATTAGCGCAACTTAGAGTTGGAGTGTTCATTTTCCGGTTTATTTATACTATTTATTTTATCTAATTACTCATTTATCCAGCAAAATACGTGACGAAGAAGTTGAATTTAATTATAATTGATAGTTAGATTTATAATCGTATCTGACTAGAAAAACAAAGCTTCACTTTGTAACAATAAACATGCATATATATATATATATATATATATATATATATATATATATATATATATATATATATATATATATATATATATGGCTGTAACAGTTTTCCATTCATTTTGTGTATTCTTGTTGCTAAGAAATGAATAGAGAGGCGCGGAAGACGCGCAGTAGCGCACCTGAAGGAGCGTCGTCTGGAGACGCAGAGGATATGGACGGTGAAGATGACGCTCATAGCAGACCTTCATCAGTGCTGTGGGAAAGACGCATCGAGCAGAGTATATTTGTAGATATCAGCGATGATGACAGCCTTCATTTCAGTGACATGCAGGGCGCCTTCACTGTCCACCTCTCACAGGCCTCTGGTGTACCTGAGAGCCCGCAACTCACTGGTAAGGGATACTTACATCCGTACGAAATCCTTTTTATTGCGGTAATACCATGTTTTATATGATTTAAATACCATGCAATTGGTTGCCACGAATAAAAGAAACACCAAAAAGTAGTTAGTTTTTAGTTGCCTTGAAAATGTAAATGCCATGAATACACAGGCTACTATTAAGAACTTTGTTCAGAAATACAGCCAAACAGTAAAACTGTTAACTAATATTAGAATTTAAAATATTTGAATGCATTTTTAAAATAAGCTGAATTTTCCAGAATCTTTACTTCAGTCTTCAATATTACATGGTCCTCAAGAAGTCACTCTAACATGCTGATTTGCTGCTTCAGAAACATTTTATTTTCAATGTTGAAAACAAGTTGTGCTGCATATTTTTTTGTAGTAATTGTGATCAGGATTATTTTAATGAAAATAAAGTTCAAAACATCTTTTGTTTTTAAATATATACACATATTTTGTGTACAGATAATGCAGAGCTGTCAGAGTCATGTGGGACTGAAGAGGGCTCTTCAGAGGGTGCTGAATCAGTTAGTAGTAAACGCACAGAGCATTCAAACACCGGAAACAGGAAAGGGAACGTACCCAAGGTGCCAGGACAGAAAACCACCCCTGTAGTGATTGAGAATGATGCTGTCAACACCAGTGATGAAGAACACGAAGAGCTTCCGTATGATGGTGCACACAGCAACTACAAAACAAAGATGAATTTAAAAGCATCTTCAGGTGAAATGGCTACTGAGATGCCTGCTGAGCACTTCTCTACTCTTGATAAGTTAAGTATGCAAATTGGTACTACAGAACAAACAGAGGATTGCCAATCTAATCTCACTCACTGTCTTCTATCCAATCAAAAAGCAATAAAGAATGTGGCTCCACCTGTAGCCACACCCATTCAACCTGCAGACCACATCAGTGACTTCCTGCTCAGACACTTTTCCAAGGAGGAGCTGCTTAACTCAAGCAGGATCATTGACGCTGAGACCCTACCCGAGATGTCCTTGATGGACAGCATTGATGAAACTGTGCATTCTCAAGCTCCACAGATCTTCATAGGAGAGAGTGAAAAGATTCAGGATGTGATAGAGGAGCTTGGTCAAAGCCATGGATTGGCTGAACTAAATGTTTCAAACGAGTCAAGCTCATCTAAGGAACCTGAGTCGACTTGCATCAGTGATGCTGCATCTGCTGGGGATGACGATGATAATAAAGAGTGTCCTAAGCAGAACCGCAGTGCTAACTCTTTAGATCTGTCAGAAGCAGATGTACAGAAACCTAAGTGCTCCTTCGGCAGGACCAGGTCCTATAGTGAGCTGAAATACGGACAAGGAAAGGTGCATTACCCGCTACCTGACTTCTCTAAAGTGGCACCTAAAGTCAAAATACCTAAAGGTAATGGAGGCTTTAAACCCATCAGCCCGTCACCAGCTATGGTCAGAGCTCAGTCGTCCCCAGGCATTCTGGCTAAAACAGCCTCATCTTGTAAACCAACAGCAGATATCATCAGCAGGGTTTTAGAGGACTCAATTATGCCACCGGAGAATGTGTTCGCAGACAAGGAAGTAGCACACCAGTTACAGGTGAATCTATTTGTATGTAATATTGTAGTATGTAAACTAGATAGTAAAGGCTGTAGACAAGCTTTGATGTTGCTTAAGAAAGCCTATTCTGGAAGTTTGAAAAATGCTAAGAAATATTTATTTTTATAAGAAATAATGAATAATAGACAAATATTTTTAAAGGTTTTTCATCAGTTTAAAGTTTTCACTTGGGTCTAATGTTGTTTTGGGCCCCAGTGACTTTTATTGCATGAACAAAGGCATTAAAAAGGTTTTAAAATGCACCATTTTATTTGCTTACAGGTTGAATATGACAGATTGCTTGCTAAATATACAGAATCTGAAAACCTAATTGGTCAGGTGAGACTCAAGTGTGTGTATTTTTTTGTTTCATTAAGATTGATACATGTCTTCTCTGTATTGATATTTATATGTATATCCTAATAAGGGAATATGACACTAAATACTATCATTACAAATATGCCTTTATAATATATGATCTGCATTTCAACATAACCTCATTCTAATCTGATTTGCAGCCCAGTTTGTGTCAGTTATATTGTTGCTTTCTTTTAAGCAGCAGTTTCATGCTTCCAGTGAGCCTTCTGTGACCATCGA
Source organism: Puntigrus tetrazona (assembly GCF_018831695.1). NCBI lineage: Eukaryota > Metazoa > Chordata > Actinopteri > Cypriniformes > Cyprinidae > Puntigrus > Puntigrus tetrazona. The sequence goes on from NC_056700.1 coordinate 21,845,281, forward strand.
CTGGAATGATGCAACTAGCAACAATGAAAACACCAAACTGACAGCAACTAACCCACAAGCACCAGCCGCAGGCAAGAAGCCATTGTATTTCTTTCTCCAGCTGTACTGTAACCCTGACAGCACAGAAACAGGCCTTCTAAGAGAGGGAAACAACACAAGATATTATAGTTCCAGAATGATAGAAAGTGCTGTAAGCTTAAATATGAATTAATGAACAAGTCATACTGCATGTTTTGATCATTTATACTTACATTTATATAGATGCATAAAAGATGCAATTTGTATCCTCATGTCTGATGTCTGTTCAGCAGGTCCAAGTGAGAAGCAGTTTAGCCTGCAGAACTCTCAACCTGTGGAGACTGAATCACAGAGCCTGACAGATGGAGAGAGACTGACCTCTGAGCTCAGAGACATCATCAGATCATTTATGGAGAAGGTAAAAAAAAAAAGTTAGGAGATTTTGCACCATGCCTTATGTGTTTTTATAGTTCTCTTTAACATGCTTGAGCTTCAGTAGAACCTTGTAACATCCTGGAAAATTGGGCTGCAAATGTTTTATTCCCTCATTTGCAGGTGGATGAATTCAAAACGTGCGTCTCCGCCATGTCAATGAATAAAGAGGAGCAACAAATGGTAACTGTATATATTTATAATAAATTGCATGGAATTAAATTCACAATCATACACCGTTCAGACACAATATCAAAATTCATGCGTTACAAAAAAGGGAACAAATGTAACCTTTCAATCTCTCTGCAGGTGTTAAAGAGCATGATGGAGGCCCAGGATCAGCTGGAGAGGAATTACCTCACAAAGAGGGAGGAGCATCGAGCTCTGGAAATGCAGAACTACAGGGGTTTAACCAGAAACACAGGAGAGTTTGACCCTGACAGGTAGACGTCTCATCGGGCCAAACTGTATTTTACTACTGATATCAGAAAGTTAGAAAGCTCTTTTCAAAAAGACTATTTAAAACTAAATAAATCTTTGCCATTGACTTAAAGAGTTAGTTCACCCCAAAATAACATTCTGTCATGAATTACTCACCCTCATGTCGTGCCAAACATTTAAGATATTTTTGATAAAATTGGAGAGCCATCTGAGACAGCAATGCAACTAAAATGATCCCAGCTCCAGAAACAGAGTAATTCATTAATGACAGAATTTTAATTTTGGGGTGAACTAACCCTTTAACAAAAAGCCATTAAAGAAATAGTTCACCACAAAATTACAATTCTGCCACTAAACTCACCCTTGAGTATTTCCAAACCTGTATGAATTTCTTTGTTCTGCTGAAAAAGATAATTTGAAGATAATTTGAAGAAAGTTTTGGGTCACTACTGACTTCCAAAACAATACTATGGAAGTCATGGTGACCCAAAACAACTATTCCTTTAAAATATTTTTAACTGTAAGTTTTTGTTTTGTGAACTAAAAATGTGAACCAAAATTCCTCATATAGACTCACTCATTCAAGTGTGTCTAAACATTTGACTAGCAGTGTAATTTGACTTTAGTTCTTCTATTGAGTCTATCAAAAGTAGAAAATTAAACTGTCACAGTTTCAACTTGCAAACTTGTCACAGTATTCGCCTTTGTGTTCAAGGGAGGTCGAGGGCCAGATTTTCAGGATAGGCATGCACTTGGAGGACATTAAAGAGCAGATTGACAGAAATGTGTGCCATGTTTTCTATCCTCCTTCATATTCCACTCCCTCTCCTCCACCTTGTGAAGATATCCGTGTCTCATCACCCCATCCATCACTGCATGAGGTAACACACAAGAATCTACATTTTAGGTGGCATTCCCTCATCCATTTATTCAATCATTCTAAAATACAGTATCAATCATATACTGTAAATGCATTTCTTTAGCTTATGTCATCTCCGTTTAAAGGAATATTTCACTCCCATCTATAATGTACAGATTTTCAAAGCTAGTAATTTACCAGCGGATTAAAACATCAGAATACATCCACAAGTAAATCACACATCTCCAGTGAAGTGAAAAGCTATGTGTTTTGGATACATGTATTCATCATTAAGGCATTTTGATTTTAAACCTTTTCCCCTGGCCAAAGTCCATAATCCATAATAATGCAGAATTTTTTCGCATAGAGGAATCATATTTTAGAAACAAGTACATTTTTTAATGCTGGATTTTGTAAACACAAACATATAACTTTTCACTTCACAAAATGTTAACCGACGAGTGGTTTAGTTGTGGATTACTGAGATGTTTGTATGTTGGTACTTTAAACAAGTTCTCCTGAAATTATTCATGTCTGTGCGTACACACGCAGTGAAGCTGATATTGTTGTGTGGCCCATATCCATTTGCATGGCTTGTTTTGATACGTGTAACGTGAGAACTGAATGACTGGGCTGTGGTAGGTTTTGTGGATGCTGGGGCTGAATGAAAAGCATGTGTCACGTTGCAGGAGTCAGTCTTCAGCATCTCCCCTGTTAGACACAACACTGAGGACAACGATGATGAAGAGACCACTGAAGATCACACAGCTGATGGGTTATTTCCCAGCAGAACAGAAAACAGCTTCTATCTACAGTACAGCCATGTTTTATTTTTTACACTATGTTGTTTTTGGGGAAAAATGCATCTTCACTCACTCCTGATTAATTGTTTAAACTGACTCTACATTGCTAAATTCATATAGTTTTTTAGTGTATAGCTGATTTTTAAGAAATCTATCTGGGGTGGTAAACGAAATGTTGCATGTTCATAATCCACAATCCTTCATCTACTAACATTAATATCTTAAAGGCATAATTTACTAGCATCACCCCCTAAAAAAACTAAATATTTGTTACGTTAATTAGAAATATTGTGATCCAGTACCTTATTTAGTTCATTTTAGAAAGATCACTGATGTGGGTTGTAAGCGGAGAGAGCGTATCGTGATATTTAGCACAGCTCACTCAAGGCTGATCGAGTTACAGGTCAAGAGGAGGGACGAATATCAGTTTCATTATGGAAACACTTAGTTCCCTCTGTCCGTTTTTCTGTATCTTCCTCTAAGGTATTCCACCTTCTCCACTGAAACAGCTGGCACTGCCAATGTGGAACAGGAGAACAGACTGACAACAGGAGAGGACCAACACTATGAGGATGTCCTGGCACAAGCATCCTCTTCAACTTTATTAAAGCAGCTGACACATGATAGGTCAGTATTTACTGACATTTTTCTATTCTTTGCTGTGCATGTTTTGCAATCTGGTGCATGACTCAGAAAGTTTGTTGTAATTTGTAAACTTACAATTTTATAAGACTAGATGGTAAATCAAAGGTGCATGATTTCGAGTTACTGTAATATATATATAGCAGCATTCAAAATTTAAAAATAACTACAACACAAATGAAATAAAATTACATATGGCTATAGAAACATATTTAAAAAACAAATGACACACAAGTAAAACATTTAAAGAATTACTAAAACTAAGTAAAATTTATTTAGTATCTCAATTATACTAAAATAACACTGCCACATTTGCAAATATCTACAATTGAAGAAATAATAACTTTTAAGGGAGGTCAAATGTTAGTTGTGTTATTTTAGAAAATTAGATATATTTAGTGATTTATACTGCATGCATGCTATGGTATATTATTGGAAAGTAACAAATAAACATTTCTTAGCATGGTACATTAATACTATTGTATTTTAAGACACAGTGGAGTACTGTGTATGTAATAATTATACTATAGCACTGCCAAAGTACTTTTTGTATGTGTAACTTCATTTAAGTCTATTTTTACACCAGCAGTAAACTCTTTCAGGTATAATGGTGCAAACATTATTAGAACTATTGTAAATGTATTTTGATGGCTGTTGTGATTACCATTCCTCTCAGGCATGAAGAGAAGATCAGACATCGTGAAGCCGCTTCCACTTCTGTAGAACCGTCTCCTTGGAACTCTCCTCAGACAGCCACAGAAAAAACACAGGTAACACATACTGCAGCAAAATCACATGAGAGAAAGAGAATATATAATATATCTGTGAGAAAAATCCGTTACCTGCAAGAACATCAATAATGTCAATGTCAAGTTGTTAGGCTGATAAAATGATTGCATTTTCTCATGGACTGACCAGCATTATATTTTGTAAGTAAATGAGAGTCAAATAGAGTAAATGTTGCATGTTAGATATAGTCGCGCAAATCAGTACCATTAGAGATATTGTGTGATTTTTCATAAGTACTGTTACTGTTAAGGTGTTTGTTGCTACTTCAGAAAAGACCGAATGAGTGTTTCTGTTCTTTCAGAGCTTTTTCAGTCCGGAAACTGACAGTGCCTTTGGTAGTTTTGACCTAAGCCGGCCAAGCACAGGACTGTCCCAAACACCTTCTGGTGCTGTGAGGTAAAATGCACACACACTGGCAGTTAGTGCATATGTCATTTATCAGTTATAAGGCAATATATTTCATTTTGGTATCTAATAAGTGACTAGTCTAGGAAAACCAAACCGTATATATTATATACGGTACTCACAAATAGGAATGCCAAAAGATTAGACTATAAATGCTGAACTAAAGGTGATACTATATTCAGATTACAAATAGTATCTTATCAGTGAAAGATATTGTATAGTGGACCTGACATTAAAAAAAAACAAAAAAACATTTTATGTGATGTTCCCTTCAGTTCTGCACTCTCTGACAATGTCATCAGCATAGCGAATACTAGTGGTTCAGACAGTGAAGCCTCCCGCTCCAATGTACGAACTACTATATCAGTGGCACCACGACCTGTCCAGCCCGCAGTGAACCACCTGGAATATGGACAGATAGTAACACAAATCATGGAAGTTAGAGCTCCAAAAGAAGATGATACGTCAGTTGGTGCCACGCATAACCAGGCGACTGAAAGAATAAGAGACGATCCGCTGGGAAAGAGCCGTTCTGCGCATGAGATGCACACGGCATCACACTGCTCATGCCACAAGTAAGGTTTAAAGGAAGCAGTTTATTGTTAAATGCAAACGGTCAGATTAACTGTAATTTCCATTCTGCTCTTCATAGCAGTGAGGTTATTCTTGAGCTGCAGTATGAGGTTTCGCGCCTCAAGAGGGCGCTAGAGGAAAGCCTTGGTCACCTGCCTCATGATAGCAAGAAGACTGATTATCTGAATGGCAGGTATCCACTGGAGAGGAAGCACAAGGGACAGACCCGTAGCCAGAACAGAGGCTCCTCTAGCAGGTACTTCATATTGGGGTTGAGGAACAGCTCCCATCTTATAAGTGTCTAAAGAAAACAGATTTTTTAGTGGGAAAAACATTAACAAATCTAACAAGTCTTTTACACTCTAATATAATTATAACTATAATGTATGACTCACCAAATAACAATTCTTAAAAAGAACCATTATTTTCTTGCAATGAACATTTTAATATCTGAAGAGCGTTTTTATTTTTTCAGTTTAACAAGATGTTTTGCATCAATAAGGTTCCAAGGATGTTAAAGGTTCTTCCTTGGACCCCAGGTGTTAATAAGAGTGTTAGTTTTTGAAAGGTTTGCAAACATATGTATTCTGACTGTACCACTAGACGCGTGAAGCCAGACTCAAACCTTCAGACGATTGAGGACTGGATCTCTTCTGATATGGAGCTCAGCAAGAGCAAAGGTGACAGCATGACAATTTGGTTCAGACTTGTTTCACATATGTAATAAATGTGGTTTAAGACAGTTAAATATTGGTGTCTGTACAGTGAAACTAAAGTTATAGGGTATTTGTGTATTGTTAGTCACTGAAGGAGAGGATTCTGATCGCACCATCAGTTTACAGAGAGCCTTCAGTCCATCTCATGGACTTATATGCACCAGATTCAGTGCTGACAAGGGGTCACATGATTCCAGAACCTCATCCAAAAGTAAGATTATGCTTTTAGCAAAATAATCAGGATGTAAAAGAGATAAAGGCACTCAATGTTCTCTTAATGGTCACAGCCTCAGTAGAGAGCTTTCCTATGGACACATCTCAGTTTATCCTGTCTGGTAGCCGTCGGAAAGCTAGCATTGGGCCAGCAAACCACAGCACTGACACCGAGCCAACCAACAAAAGTGCCAGCTACAGACCTGCAAGTGAGGAACCACTAAACCTACTGAAAGCCCTGTACATCATGTAGACTACAATGACAAGTACAGAAATTATGTTCTATTTTGTTTCAGCGGGAAACTTCTTAAACAGCACAAAACTTGCCCCTTCTATTCCTGTTCATCCTTCCCATAAGCCATTGCTGCAAGTCAACTATGGCTCCTCTTGCAGTCTACCTGCTGGGTAAGCAATTAATCAGTTAAATGGCAAACAAACTATGAAATACTCACCAAATAATAAATCATTAACATCATATTACCATTAATCATATTACCAATGCGGTTTGATCTGTCAAGCTTAATAAACTGTAGACCTAAAATGAGTACCTAACCAATAACTGAAATTTGACAAAAAGCAATTGATTTTTTACGGGATGTTTTCCCAGATTTAAAGTGCGAGATCAAACATCAGAACCAGTGTCCACTAAGAGGCGCTCGACTCAGTCTGACTCAGCACTGCTTCCCAGTAATGTCTTCTTTCAACGGACCTCACCGAGGACCAGTGGAAGACGACACCGCACCAGCAGAGTCAGTTTAGACTGTCATACAGCCAACATGCACACAACAGAACAAAACAGACTTTGGGGGAGACGTACAACCTGAAATACATTTTCATTTTTGTTACTTAGATTTAAATAAAATGAAAACTAAAAGACTTTTAAATCATATGAGGCAAAATTTTATTTACAATTGAACATGGATAAAAAAATATGTGAACATGGTCCAAAAAAATATTGGCTTACTATAAACAACATAGTGAAGTTTTAACTGTGTTGATTATATAGAATATAATATTAGCACATTAAAATATACAAACATGTTTAGTTTTTTTTTTTTTTTACATACATTAATGTATGGATGTATTAAACTGATCAAAGGTGACAGTAAAGACATTTATAATGTTTAAAAATATTTCTATTTCACATAAATATTGTATTTTTGAACTTTCTATTCATCAACAATTCCCCCTAAAACATTTTCAAAGTTTCTATTTTTTCAAAGGCATGAAGCACCACAAATGTTTTCAACATAATGTAAAAAGAAACACAGAAAAATTGAGTAATGGATGCTGGAAATTCAGATTTACTATGAAAAAATTAAATTTTCTAATATATTCAAATTGACTTTTTCAATTTAAAAAATCTTGCTGACCCCAGATTTTAAATAAAAGTGCAATATATATTTACACACAATGTATTATGTATTAATTTGTGTTGTATGCTTTCCAGGAGGAATCGATCCATAAGACACTGGACAAGGCCTTGCAGGCAGCTTTTCTAATGAAGCAGACCACAGACAGGATGGCAGACGCTCTCTCTGCTGACCTGGCCAAAGCTCAGCTCCAGAGGAAGTTACTGGGCCTAAATCCTCTCAGCAGCAGAGCTGGCAGTTAGCTGTGCTGTAATAAAATAATTTTGTGCATCATCTGTTTAATAGTGTTTGGGGTTTTGCAATGTCAAATATTAAAGCTGACTTGAAAGCTTGTCTTTTGTAATATTTGTAATAATGATCACTACCAATCGGGAGCAGAATAAGTCCTCTTAATATAGCCAAAATATTTGGAATAACACAAAATTGTGATGCAATTATAAATACCAGATTAGAACAATACCAGAATACCCATCTCTAGTATAATGTATCATAAAACACCCAAGGATTTCCTCCCTGGATTTGTCTTGTCATCACATACCATTATTAAAGACTCAAAGAGAATGTGAGCTTTAGTGAAACTTGAATTACAAATTCCCTCAGCTTCATAAGACTATCGCGTTTTTCCTCTCGGTCTCACTTGAAACTCCAGCGGTATCATTCACTGTCAATGACAAACAACGCTGATCAAGTTTCTTTCAATATCTGTGTGTGTATTAAGCCTCTGGTCATTGCTTTTGTTAGCGTAAAGCAGGTTTCACTCTCTTGTTGGTGTAAAATAAATATTCATATCTGTTGACCTCAAACACCCGTCGCTATGTAATGTAGAACCAGACTATAACGTAATGTCTGTGTAAGGATGGGACTGAAGGAGACTGGAGGCAACATTTGAATTTTTTTCAACTTTTAATTTCTTCGCCAAAACTCATAAACCACTGAAAGTAACAGCTTACCTGTTAAAGGAAATGTAAATAACTATTAATATACAGTAACTATTATTTTACATTAATAAACACTAGATTACCTCATTTCAATAAATTCAAAACAAACGTATAATGTTTTCGGACGTATATGTAAAAGATGTAATGGCTGCTGTAAGCCCAGCTTTACCATCACAGGAAGAAATGACATAAAAAATTAAAGTTCAGTTTAAATTAATTATTTTTTACAATAGTACTGTTTTACTCAAATAAAAGAAGTATAGTTCACCCAAAAATGTCAATTCTGTCATCATTTACCCTTGAGTTGCTCCAAACCTGTATGAATTTCTTTGTTCTGCTGAAGACAAAGGAAGATGTTTTGAAGAAAGTTTGTTACCAGGCTGTTTTGGGTCACCATTGACTTCCGTAGTACAGGTATGTGCCAAAAAATTGGAATATCGAGGGGAAAGTCCATTTAATTCAATAATTAGTTTAAAAAAGTTAAACTTGTATGTTATATTAGTTCACTACACACAAAGTGAAATATTTCAAGCCTTTATTTCTTTTTTTGATGATTATGGATTGAAAACAAATCCAGTATTTCACAAAATTAGAATATTTCATGTAACCAGGAAAAAAAGGATCTTAAACACATGTTAGCGATCTTTAAAGACCTCTCAGGGCGTGTGGTCATGGTCAAACATTTGGTAATGCTAAAAGGCCTTGAATGTGCTATGTACAGGACATCCAGGCATAAAACTGTGACATGTGAGGTCTCAGAGAAATGTAATGTCCACTACAGAGACTAAAACTCCATAGCTGGGTCTCAGGAGGATATAGTATAAAATGGAACATATTATATATTGATAATTAATATATAAACTATATAAAATAATAAACAGTATTTAAAGTAATACTTTATTTTTATTTCTAACCATTAGCATCAGTCATTTGTTTTAACTTTTTAACCAAGAACCTACAGATAATATATTTTTAAGGTTATTTAAGACATCAGATATTAAAACAGAAAAGAAATGTTGAAATATATATATATTTTGTTGAAACTTCTTAATCTCTTGTTACAATTACTCTCAAAAATCTTGTTACAAATAGTCACACTAATACATTCTGGATTCTGTCCATAGAAATATTATACAAACACATATCTGTCTGGAAAAAAAAAAAAAAAAAAAAACTCTGATCACCTGAGGATACAAATTTGTTCTAGTAATCGGCCTGTGTGAAACCTGATGTAAAACAGTTTCTGCAGGGCGATTCTCACTGTGACGGCAAGAGTGAGAGAAAGAGAAATCTCTAAGAAAGAGACGGAAGAGATGTGTAAACTTTTTCAGAAACTTGGGTAATAAATGTGAACTAGATAAAGCCATGTTCGAAAATGTTAAGTCTGAGTTAAATCCATTTATAGAATGGATTTTGTGTTATCTCTTTTTATTACTCCAATAATCTGAATACTGTCCACAGATAAAAACCAAACAACATTTTCAACATAAAAAATATATGCATGAACATTCAGAATACAGATAGGTATTACTGGGGAAAGTTACTTTTTTATTATATGCACGCCAGACACGTACGTAGCATATACATGCCACATTTTTGCATATCAAAGCCACTATCAGCGCATCACAATTTCAGTGTAAAATACAGTAACTTTAGAGACACTTAAAATGAAAGGTCAAATGCACGTATCGGATGTCCTTCTCCCATGTCTCTATGAATATGTTACAACTCTGATGCTCAGTTCTCTATTGAAAACCCAACAATGCTGAGGCAAACGCAGCCTATCAGTGACCCAGATAAGTGAGATTTACAGGGTGGGATTTTGAATCGTCTTCCCCCCCAGCCCCCACTCTCAAACAAAATGAAACGGATATACCATAACAAGGGTAATACAAATTCATAATGCATTCTGGTGTTTTTAAACACTTTTGAACTAAAATACAGCGCGACACGCTTCGGTTTGCTCTGGCCTGTTCCATTCTGGTCACACTAAATATTTGCGTGTCACCATGATACTGTAGCTGCTCAACCTGAATCTCATTATCAGATCTGGCTTACCAGTCTGTGCTAGCCTGTCTGTTTTTTCTTTCCCGAAAAGTGACGCATTTTCAATTATTTATATAATTAAAAAAACCCAACAACAACAGGAATATCGTTGAAAACCGTTTTCTCTTTTTTTTCATATGCAATTTATCTCTGTGAACTACTATTACTACTACGATTACTCTAGCCTTCTGTATCACATTATCCTTTAGATAATCTTTCTAAAATGCTGATTTGTTGCCCAATAAACATTTCTCATTATTATCAATTTTGCACAGCTTACTATTTTAATGAATTTTTTTCATTAATAGAAAGTTTAAAATTTTTCCTTTTTGACATTATAAATGCATTTCCTGGCACTTTAATCAATTGAATTAATATTCGGAGAAAATAGTAGTAATGTATTCCAGGAAAAAAAGTAAACTTACTGACCCAAATCTTTTGAAAGGTGGTGTAATACTATAAATGTCCTTAGATCGCCTGAATTTCCTAAGATCTTGCTGCAGTAGCTTAGTCATTTTTCATGATAAATCAAGTATGTTGATGGCTGTATACATAACATACGTGACCGATGTATTTCACAACACCCTTAAGCTCAGACAACCTAAACCACTGATAATTTGTTGCGCTTTACAGCTTGAATTGAAACGGTTCCTGCTATGGTTTTGAAATTCTTAAATGTCCCCCAGAAATGAAAAATATACTTAAGCATGTCATGTTACACTAACAAGAATTAACCAAATTTATGGCTATTACATGTCCTCCGGTCATTCACCCACACGGGTCTTTTGAAAACTAATATTTCACATACACATCTCATCTGCAACTCTTTAAGCAAAACCTTTGCTTACATCTCCTGCTTCTCTCATGTCCCTCCTTACAAAAATGACCCCGATAATCTCACGCATGTCTAACTTTTCAGAATCAAGTCGGAATTCTCGGTATGAGCTCATTAAAGGGTTACTCCGCCCCAAAAAGAACTTTTTGACATTAACCGCTTATTCCCATGTTGTTCCAAACACGTAAAACCTTTTTTTAAACATGTTTAGAATGAAAAATTAAAAATACTGCCTGTCCCATTGACTGCCACTGTTACAGCGCGAAAAAAAGACGACAGGCATCGCCTTGTACGCCTATTTACGTTTTGATCTGTACAAACTGTGTATCTTTCCATCGCGTCTAACACGGAACTGCGTACGCTACGTGCGTTTCTACATTTGATGTTTAATTCAGTGTGTCTGAGTGAAAATTGTTTGTAATAAAATACAACCCTTCAGAACCGTAGCACACTTTCTTAATTCACAATACGAAGCCTTCCCATTGATGCTTTTTAATTCTGAAGTGTAAGGTTATATTTAAAATGGAACATTAAGTATGTCATGTCTTTTACAGACAATAGAACAAACAATCCCGAGCAGCCCATTCTCTGGCAGAGTGGATCTTTTTGTGTATTCTGAAGTGTATTGATGGCTACCTGCGCGCGTCCTTCAGCGCTGATAGGTCCAATCTTCCTCTGTGACAGAGGGAGGGGGTTTACGTGAACGCTCAGTACTCCCAGAACAATAAAACACCTGTTGGACAGTAATAGAGAGAGAGAGAGAGAGAGAGAGAGAGAGAGAGAAAAAAAAAAACAGAACTTAAGCCTCAGCCATTACCCTGCAGAAATAGAGAGTCAAATCAGAAGAAGGAAGTGTGCCCTAAAGGCAGCTGATCAGCACAAAATTTGAGGCATGGAGTCGAAATATTTACATCTTTCTAATATTGTCTTATTGATTATTACTGTGCCACAGGTAAGATTTATTTTTTCTTATGTATGTGATAAGTTACAGTTTCAGAGCGTTGAAGCGTTCACTGAGATTCTTAATAAATAGTAATCTAAAAACAGATTATCTGCAATACATTAAAAATAGTCATTTTTCTTATACTACTGTCATGTTTTGCACTTGTACACACTTTCAAGTAGGACAAGAGGAAAAATAGCTCTGGATCTAAACTCTGTGCTGAGTGATGCTCAAATAAGCTTCCTTGGCCACTAATGGCACATAATACCAAATGACAGAATAATAGTTTGCCCTGAAATAAGCATGGATGCTTTCTAGCATGTGTTTCATATATTTTAAAAGTAATTTGTTGTATTTCTCCTCTTAATTTACAGATATGCAAAGCAACCGGTAGGAGATCTTTAATATTTGTCCTATTTGGGTCATTCCATGAAATAGGTGCATTTTGTCTTCCATGTGAACTGTGAAAGATGACTTCAACAAACATATAAATAACATAAAAATACTTGATTGTAGTACAAACCTGTACTATGTGTTAAAGATACTGTTCTTATCAAATCACAAAGACTTTTTCATCCGTTATCTCTCCTAGCGAAGATGACTTTTTGTTTTGGTCTGTTTACAAGTTGTTTGTTCAAGTTACAATTACAATTAAATATGAAATAAATATTTATTATCATCGTTTCTAAATATGTATAACTAATTTTGTTATAATATATATATATATATATATATATATATATATATATATATATATATATATTTTCAGTTTTGAAGAGTTGAGTTCAAACCTTTAAAACAGGCTAAAGCTAGGACAAAGCAACTATTTTGCGGAATGACCCGTTTGTTTTCATTTTGTAGTATATTAATAAATACATACATAATAATTATATTCACTGTGCTATCCTAACCGCTCGTCTGTCTGCAGACCTCACGTTATCCGTGTTTACCGTCACCTCCAAAAGTATGACGGTCCGTTGGAGCGGACACACCGGCGCGAGCTCCTACAAAATCACCGCCACGCCGAAAAACTCCCCAGAGCCGTCTGTTTTCGCGCAGTTCAGCGGCAGCACGGTGATGGGCTCCGTTAACTCGTTATCCCCAAACACCGTGTACAGGATGCGGGTCGAAGCCATGGACAACGCAGTGAACGTGCTCAGCAGCGCCGAGACGGAGGAGACCACAGGTAGACGGACTTCTGAGGCGCTGGGCGAGCTGCCGTGATTAATTACAAAACAAAAGTTCAAATGCAATCATTTAAAGTATTACAATAAATGTAATAATAGTAATAATTGAGTATTAAGTATTAACCCAATTAAATACATGTAATGTAATTTAATGGTTAAATTATATTAATAAATGTTATTAATCTTATAACATTTATTAATATAATTTAAACAATTTATTAATCTTCCATCGTTACAAAATTAATAATTAATTAGCTGTTGGTTATATTTTGTGCATTGTAATTTAATTTATTAATATTATTATGTTCTTGTATTGTGTGACATCAGCTCCCGAGGTTCCCTTCGTACAGAAGACTTACTCCAAACACAGTGACAGCATCACGGTGGAGTTCGGTGTGGTGTCTGGTGCCACCAGCTACATCATCCGGGCAGAAAGCGAGGATGGGTTCTTCTCTGAAAGCCTGGTAAACACGTCCCTGGGACAGTGGTCGGTCTGCTGCCTTACACCCAATACACCCTCAGCGTGATGTCTGTCAACACTGGGGGAAGGAGTCAGCCTTCACTACCTGTGAATGCTAGGACAGGTAGACTGACTACAGACTTTTATGAAATCACCTTGATTGATTTAAACATGCCTTTCGGGTAATACTTTGGCAATTTTATAGTTCTTTTTTTTCCAAGAATGGTACCATCCCTGCTCTTTGTGACAGAAAAAAAAAAAGTTTTTTTAGATGGTTTAAGATGATTTAGGCAGTCTCTGGTCTGCCAGCCTCATTAATGACAAACCCAAAACCCCTATAAAACAATAAGACCAGACTAGCATGGTGACCAACTCAACCTCAATCAAATCAAACTATTTTGATATAAAACTCATTTACTAAGAACCACACAAGATAGAATAGAAGGAAACTTGAGCACTATTCTCTGTTTTGTTGACAATGAGCTGTTATTTAAAACCTGTAACAATAACACAGTATGGTTTACGCCAGTTATTGTGTGGAGCTGGAACCTCTGGCTCTACCGACTGCTGACGGTAAGTGCAACTTTAGCTGCACTTTATACCCAAAACTGAATGAAAAGATAAAACCATGAGAACTAGGTTGTTGCCTCTCCCCAAGGAACTGTTTTGACGTAACATAAGAGGGCCGGATTTCATAAAGTTTCGTTTATAACAACAGAACCTACACTCTTATCTCATTTCACTCAACAGACTCGCTGCAGGTTATTTAAATCAGGATCCTATATCTGTCCTTATCAGACATTTATACTGCTATGATTTTAAAACTATTCCTTGTTTGCCCCCATAGTATAATGTAATAAGGGATAGTTCACCTAGAAATAAAAATTCTGTCATAATTTACATAATTTACATGAATTTACGATGTTATTTCTTTTGTGGAACACAAAAAGGCGATATTTTATTTAAAAAAAATGGTGCTAGCTCAGCGGTTTCAAGTCCTATTGAATTCTGTAGTATAGAAACAAAATACCACGTTAGTCAATGGAGCTCAGAAATGATTGGTTACAAATATTTTTCAAAATATCTTCTTTTGTGTTGAACAGAAAAAAATGCATACAGATTTTGAATGAAATGAGGGTGTGTACGCCATGATTTTTTTTAAGCTGTAGTGTTCATAATTCACCACTGTGGGCAGTAATTGCTTAGCCTTTGCCTGTGATGATGCCCTTACGGTTTTGTTAACTCCTACTATTCCTTCTGTCTTTCATAACACTAATGAAACAAAGTTATTAAAAGTGTTTGTTTTCTCTCTTTGTAGTGTTGGTAGCCCCAGATCTGAATTCCAGCTCTTCCAGCAGTGACACCATCATGATAGGTTGGAATCCAGTGGACCACGCTGTGCTGTACAGTCTGATCATGACCATGGAGGGCTCAGACATTCGGGTCAGGCTCAACACGTCTATGACCAATGTGACCTTCTCTGACCTTCAGCCTGGAACCACCTACAGCGTCAAGGCCTATGCCTGGGATCCAGATGGTAACCAAGGAGATGAGATCACTGTCTACCAAATCACACGTAAGGACTTGCTCGTTCATCGTATTTTGTGGAGTGTTTAGCCTGACTCCATGTACGAGAAAATTAGTGCACCAATTTGTAAAAATTTATTAATTTTGAATCAAATCTTAAAGGGATAGTCACACACACACAAAAAAATAAAAATAAAATTTTCGTCCAATGTCCGTTACCTTATTATAAAGTATTTTTGTCCAAATTATGGAAGTTAATGGGACTTAAAATGTCTTCTTTCCACGTATTTTAAGCTTTATATATATTGTGACGAGTCGGCTGCCCCTCCTCTTTATTGTCACCATCACCCCGTCCTTTATTCGCCGCCCTTCACCAGGCTCCCGACGGGAGTGGGTGTGTTCGAGAGGAGGGCGTGGTATTGGCCAGGTCTGGCGGCGTGTGACGAGGCACACCTGAAGGGGATTTAGCCTTGTCACCGCCGCCGTTAAATGCCCTGCGCGCCTCTCCTCGGGAGACCGGTCTCTTCCCCCGTGCATGCACGCTGGTGTCCTCGTGGGTCCAGGAAGGGTGCGTGATGGACCTCACCCCGCCGTCCGAGAAGCGCGTCGTGGGACCTCCGTAGTCCAGGCTGTGAGCACACAGCTCATCCCACTCTGCCGCCGGAGCAAAGAAACGACGGAGACGCCGCGGAAGAAGCCGCCGCCCCTCGCGCCCCGGGCCAGAAAAAGGGGAGCGCGTGCGACCGCCGGACTCCGCCCCTTACCTGGACCCTTCCCCCCTGGAACACGGCCTCAACCTTCACTTTCCCCGCGGCACGACGAGGACACCAGATCCCCCCTTTTATTTGGACACTTTTCCCATGGACACTTTATTTTGTATTATTATTATTTTGTCAATAAAAGCCTCTCCGAGGCCTGACGCCACGCCCACTGTGTCTGTCGCTGGCTCCTCCCGTCACAATATATATATATATATATTTTGCCATCCATAAAACTGTATTTGTATTATTTTATTAAAATATCCAGAACACATGGGGGAAGCATTACACTGTTTTAATATAACAAACAAAACAATATTATTGTAGTACTTCTTTTCTTTGCTTTTAAACTGTAAGGCTTTTAATTGGGCAGAAAACTACATGGAAACTTCTCTTTTGATGACAACAGATGTATAAACCATTCTCAACGCAAACTTTTAAATATATTTGACGACTGTTGCTTTTTTAAATGCACATTATTAAAGACTCAAACTCACAGCAATTGGGGCGTGCAGCTTGTACTGCAGACAGCACAGAGCCACTGTTATCATTAGCAACTGAGGGAAAACATCAAAGCTCTTCACAGGGAAACCCACACTACAAGATTAGGTCCCACTTTATATTAGGTGGCCCTAACTACTAGATACATACATTTAAATTAATCACTTGGTACAGTTGTTTGGTACATATGTGTTTTTACATTGTACTTACGTGTAATGACATCTGTAATTAATTTTTGTAATAATTTTATAATTACACCGTTGACCCATCCCTTACAGCTTAATCCACCCTTAAACCTACCCATATCACAAAACCTGTCCCTAACCTTACCTGAATAGCAGCATTAGTGTTTTGTATTGCAACATGAACACGAGTACATTGTACTGATGTTTTGATGCAAGTACATAGTGACCCAATTTGATATATAAATACAATGCGCATAAACCTTATTGAGTTCTCAGATGTTTCTAGAATTAATAAAAGTGCCAGTCCTACAGGCTAGTAAAACTGTTTCCTATGCTTTGTCCTCTAAAGGTCCTCCTATCCCGGGAGATGTGCAGGTTCAGTTGACGCCGGGTCGCTCTATCGATCTGGCGGTGTATTGGCAGATAGTCCGAGGTGCCGATGGGTACATTGCTGTGAGCTCAACGGGGCAAAACTGCAGCTCCTCCTTGGATCCCTACTGCATAATCAGTCCCCTCAGCTGCAGCCAGAACCACAGCATCACCGTCATAGCACAGAATGTGGCCGGACCCAGTGAACCTTCAGCTCCACAAGACCTTCTCACCTGTAGATTTTACTCACACACACAAATACAAAACCACACATACACGTTAATAAAAAGTTGTGCAGTTGGGTCTCGTCTTGTTTGAATCATTTTCAGTCCCATGTCCTCCTGAGCTGGTGTTGATTGATGAGCCGATCACAGGGAACTGCTCCGTCACGTGGTCTCAGGTTCAGTGGGTGGATTACTATATCGCCTACATGAAGAGAGATGATGGTTTAGAGGAAAACTGCAACACCACTGGCACGACATGCTACTTCCAGTGCATATGTGGATACACGTACCTCTCAACCGTGTTCGCTTACAACCTGGCCGGGACCAGTCCACCGGGTCAAGTAGTCAACTATACTACAAGTTTGTATTTCATACACATAGATTTACGTTTATTTATTTAAGGAATACACTGCCAGTTTTTCAAAACAGGCTACATTTATAACTCCCTAAGAGTTAAACAGTTGAGTTTTACCATTTTTTAGTTCATTCAGTTGATCTCCGGGTCTGGTGATATCATTTTTTGTTGTATTATGCAGCAATATCATTGCGACTGCTGCACCAATGGTACGGCAGCAAAGTTCTTTGACTATTGACAGTATAGTTGACAGTGTTGTTCCTAGCCATTATTGACCTAGAAAATTCAAACTTACACAATGTAACTACTGGAGTCAAAAATATCAAAACTCTTTGGTAATTTTTTTTAAGCAAGATGCTAATGGTCTAATCAGATTTAATAATCTATGCTAAGCTACAGCTAAAAGTGCAGTCTCCAGACCCGACTAAACGGATTCGAAAATGGTAAAACTCAACTCAATAGCCTATTTTCAACTATTTTCAATTACTTTCAAAAATAATATTGTGTCCCTTTTAACAGATGCAACTTTGCACATGAATATTTGGTATGAAACCTGATACTCATCTCTCTCTCTCCTCAGTCCCCTGCTGTCCAGACACTTTGTCTGTGTCTCTGATTTCCACCGAGACTTTAGAGATCTCGTGGTCTTCAGTTCGAGGAGCTGAGTTGTATGAGACAATTGCCGCAGATGGAAGCGAGTGGATCCACTGTAACGACACGTCTCCTGTGTGCGCGCTCTCTGATCTCACCTGTGACAGCCTGTATAGTGTGGTGGTGCGGCCCTGCAGTGAGACACAAGGATGCAATAACACCTGTAGTGCACATACACGCCGAACAGGTACACATAAAATGTTCATTGAGAACCCACAAGACACTACTGTGCAGTATGTCACATACAAAATGTACCATGGTAATGCCACAACAGTAGTAACAGTTGTTAATTTTTTAGATATTTTGCATACAATGTAAATATAAGCTCACAATTACTTAAATTTAAATTTGATAAATATATTCAAACATACTTTAAATAACATTTCATATACAAAAACAGCAATTTTTACATGATACATAAAGTACTTAATAGTTTCTTATTGTATTATTATTATACATTTTAATGATTTGTATAAATATTAATATATATATATATATATATATATATATATATATATATATATATATATATATATATATGTGTGTGTGTGTGTGTGTGTGTGTGTGTGTGTGTATATATATGTATATGTACTATAGTATCGTTATACAATGTAATCTTACCACTGTAACATGGCTTTAGCAGTTTTTATTGAAATGATTTATTTTTCTCTCAGCTCCGTGTGCCCCTGTGATTCTCAACGTGACTCAAGTGAACTCTTCCACGGTGGAGGTGTTCTGGACGGCTACAAACAGCAAGGCTGACTACACTGTGACCGCCGTGGGTTTCTCCACCATGCTCATCTGCTCATCCAACGGCACTTCCTGCTATATCAGTGTGTCCTGTGGATCCACATATGATATCAGCGTCTACGCCACCACCGCAGCAGGACAGAGTCTTCCCAGCTACTCAATTCCCCTGGAAACAGGTACTTAATTAAGATATATGGAAATACATAATTCATGTTAAAGCAATATATATAAATAAATGTTGCATTTCTCTCTCCAGGACCCTGTTGTCCAGAAACTCTAAGTGTTGAACAGGTGACACAGTCTATGACGAATGTCACTTGGTCGATTGCCACAGGGGCACGGTCTTACATCACCTCTTTGACATCCCCCAGAGGTCACGCCAGATGTCACACCATGGACACCCACTGCCTGCTGGGATGCATCACATGTGGCACCAGCTACAACGTTTCGCTGGAGGCCTTCAGCATTACTGGACATAAATCGGAGTGCAGTTACCACGGGTTCTCTGCAAGTGAGTAAAGACGTTTTCTAATGGGATCACTGCAGATTAGACAATAACATATTTAACCACATAGCTAGTCACTAGTTACTAGTCATTTACTCAAGTATGTGCTTTAGATTAAAAAGGGTGTTTAAGTGCTTGTTTGTTCACATTAATAATATCTATTATCTATTATATCTAATATCAGGTTGCTA
This sequence comes from Puntigrus tetrazona, assembly GCF_018831695.1. Taxonomy (NCBI): domain Eukaryota; kingdom Metazoa; phylum Chordata; class Actinopteri; order Cypriniformes; family Cyprinidae; genus Puntigrus; species Puntigrus tetrazona. The sequence continues at coordinate 21,864,970 of NC_056700.1, forward strand.
TTGTCATAGACAATATCTATCTATCTATCTATCTATCTATCTATCTATCTATCTATCTATCTATCTATCTATCTATCTATCTATCTATCTATCCTTCTATATCTATATATATATATAAAAAAATATATTTAATAAAATAATAATAATAATAAAACATATTATTTGTATTTATATTAATAATATTAATACTGTAACCTTTAAAGGTAGGTTCTCAATGCAAAACAAAGATATAACAAAACAATATATATATACAAGTGTATGAGAGTAAAAAGAACGAAGAATACCTACAAATAAAAATGTGAAATGATTAATAATAAAACAAAATACAAAATCAAAAGAGTAAAGGGTTTCCTCGAAACAACACCATGTCATTTAGAAAAAATGTAAATATATATGACGCTATATGAAAATCTGACATTATAATGTCTAATTAAAATATATATTTAAATTGTGATTTAAATGACAGCTTGAAATAAAGAAACAAGCAAAATGTCAGTCATAAAACCATTTTTGCATAGATTTTATATAACCATACTTAATACTAAAACGTTTTTAAGAATGGTTTACACAAAAAAATAAAGAATAAATCAACGAAAAATTACATTTTCTTCATCTGTAACGTCTCTCAGGTGCGTGTTGTCCGTCCAGCGTGAGACTCTACCGGATGGATAACAACACTCTCCGGGTGTATTGGCGCTCTTCTCCGGGCCTGTACAACTACACAGCTGACCTGCACGGTACCAGATCCAACTACACCTGCAGTGCCACAAATGGGGCTCGCGGATGTGACATCTCTGAGATCCTGTGTGGGGAAGTGTACACCGTCGTAGTCGCTCCCTTAACACAGGACGGTTCGAAGGTCAAATACTGCCCCAGAAGACTCTACTCAGGTACAAAATGATGTTATAGTTATAAATAAAACAAGAACAAAATAGGAAAGAAGCATTTTTTTTAAATTAACATTTTAATCTAGTAAAATTATGTTTCTTTATTTTCTTTATAGTCTCCTGTTCTGGAAACACGGTGGGAGTGGGTGTGTATCCTTACTGAAACTCATCTTTAATCAGCCATTTTTAAATATTTAGAATATATGTGAATATAATATTATATAGTACTATTTAAAAAAAATGTACATTTAGACATTTACAAGCACATATATAACTGCTTTTTTGTGTATCTGCAGTGATCTATCAAGGCCGGACGAGTGTGAACTAAGACCTTATTGTGAGTAATTGCACATAAATTATGACTGAATGTTTACATTTTCTGTCATCACACACAGATGCAGAGTCTCCTGGGACAGATTTACCCAGGGCATCCAAAACTGGAGGCCTTTGTGTCCACCATAAGTGTCGTGTAACATGTGGACATGTTTATTGCTATACAGCTTTTGACAATAAAATATGACACTTGTGCTCTTTGGGCTGCAAATGAACATCTCAGTCAAAATGTCTTCAGATATAATAAATGATGTCTTGTTACTTGTCTTAAAACATTTAGGAATAAAAAGTCTAAGACATTTAAGACATTACTTTCATGATAATTAAGCACTTCCCTTATGTATTAAATATATATATATATATATATATATATATATATATATATATATATATATATATATACACAAGTGTGTGTGATGCCATGGTGTGAAAAAAAGACAAAAGAATTATGAGAATGTGGCAGGATCTTGTCTTTGACATGACATGAATGATGTATAGGCCATATACATTTCAGTGTGTGTATGATCAAAGTGGGCCGCCCACAGATGTCCGGTTCTCATGTCTTTTTGTCTTCTGTCAAAGGGCACAGATGAAAGAAGACGGAGCTCTGCCGTCATCAACGGAAACAACGGGGCATTCTCTTCTCAACAATTTCATCTCCCCACATTTATATACTGTTTGTCAGCAACACCTACAATAATTGGCTCTATGAAAATGTGTATCTTTAAGATCTTCTAAACATGAAAACAAAAACGTATATTTGTCAATCAAATTGTTAACCATTTCTAAATGTGCGATATTTTGTATGCATACATTTCCTTTGTATTATGAAGTTTGCATTTATACTGTAATTTTCTTCAAAGCATGTCATGGAGCTCAAATGTTTACATGTCTACAAAACAATAAGTAATGTCATAATGTCATGAAAAAATGACTAATTTATTGTAGCGTAATGATTGGAAAAACGCTATAAGCATTTGTAGGAATTCCCCTAAGCAGCAAGCCTCCAAAGGGAGTGGACCTGTGTGTTTTATACAGGGTGGACCTCCTCTGAACTAGGATGGGAAATTTGAACAGCACAAGTTTCATGTTCAGTGTCCGCCCCAGGTCATGTGTCCTTTGGATGATATATTACATTGAATTTGCAAAATATGTATGTTTGCTAATGACCTACGGCCTGAGAACTTCAATACAATACCTTTAGTACTCTTAATAAACAGCATGAAGCATTACATAATGAGGGATTTATTTATTTATTTTTATTAACATTCCAGATTTTTCCCCACTATTTGCTACTTCTATATTTAATGTACACACCAATTGACTAAATGATTCGTTATTTTGCATCAGTTGACAATATTGTTCTGCTTCTAAGAACTGGCGTAAACAGTCAAAACAAGAACAAAAGTTCTCCATCTCAAATGTACAACAGTCGTAAAATTTTATCAGTTGATAATAGTAACTTTCTCTTTCTCTGCCTTTCCATTGAACAGCACACGACTCACAGCTCATATGCATATTCTTCTATCTAATAGCACATGTCTTGATAAATAAAAAACCCAGATGGGAAACTTTATCATTTTAAGCTGCAAAATACCTAAAAGACATGACATGAAACACAAAAGAAACAAATATACGTCACGAACATAGAGTTCCTGAGCCGTGTTTTATCATTCATGAAAACCAACACACCAGAAGATATTATGTTCTCTTACATAACACCATATTTGGTGGCACTTGCTAAGATAAGCATAACTGTTATTAATACTAGATTTGAACACACCCTGTGAGCAATACCTAGAATTAGATGAAAGCCTTCCACAGAATTACACTGAAAACCAGAATATCATATCGACTTGGAGCCAATTAGCAACCACCCAGAAAACTGAAGATATTACATAACATGTAAAACCAAAAGGATCATTTAATACCATTGAAGCTACCATAATATATAGCAAGGACCCATAACATTCTGTTATTGTGGCAACTGAGTTTTGCCAAGCAAAATGATTTTTTTTGATATTTTGATACAACATATACTGCGTGCACTGTGAGTAGTTTTGTATAAAGGTGTCAGCAAAATGCATAAAATAACATCGCTGACAGATGACAGAGAGATAATGTACCTAAAGGAGCATGCGGGCAGAATGTGGGACAGACCTGTCATTGTCTTGCATGAACATAAGTTGCCTAAAACGTGAGCAATGTATTGCTTTTGAGAGAAAAAATGTGCCTCAAACACGTGCCATACAATGAGACAGATCATTCATCCTGTGGGAAAGATTACTGATGACGCTTAGGTAAATAAATACTAATAGATTTGGTTTCTATACAAGACATTAAATCTCCTGATTTGTATTTTTTTTTTCTAAGCAACAGATCGCATTCTACTTCTGGAATATACTATACAACTTTGTTACCTATTTAATGGACGAGTTGATGAAAAAATAATTTTTAGTAAATACTATTATGTTTTTGGACCATACTACAGTAAAGCACTTGAATTAATTTGTTGTGGTTATTCTGTAGTTGTTGTTGTAAAATAACAACTATAGTATTATTTACTTAGTATTGTACTAAATGTTCTACAGCTATAGGTTATGTCATATGCTACAATACACTACAGTTTACTGAAGTAAAAAGTATACTATTGTATTTATTGTAGGCACTTATGCATTTGTGAGTAAAGAATATTAGAATTGTGAGATAAAAGGTCATAACTGTGATATTCATATTTTATAGTTCGGGCTTTTCTCGATTGGTTGGAAATGGGAAGAAAAGTTAAAATTGTGAGAAATAACTTGTAACTGTAAGATAAAAAGGTCACAATCGGAAGACGACGATTCACGCTGTGGCAGAAACAGGGTTCGTTTTTTTTTTTTTTTTGCATGTTTTGCAAGTCTTAAAAAGTAGCTTACTATTTTAAAATCTGTTAAAATTGTAAAAAGTTAGGACCTACTTTATAGTTGTCATTAACAACTATTTTTATACATTTAAATGAATCATTTGATACAATGCACTTTTTATATTTTTTACATTGTACGTGTATTTACACAATGGGCACATAGTACCTAATAATTATTGTATTATTATTTAAGATATTATTAAATATATACTATTTACAAGTGTACAAGTAGTGTCGTCTTCAGCGCGGATGAATCTAATTCTTTCAGCGAGTATGAGTATATTAACGTTCATAATTGAAATATTGAAGAAGTGTCACTAAAAGTTAATGCTCTATGGTGTTGGAAATATCCCCTATACCAAACCCAACCCTAAACATTTGCGATAGTGTTAACAAATGTAAAAGTGATCTAACAACACATTGGGTGGAGGTTGAACCGGATCTATTCCTCACAGTGCAACAAAGTGAAGGACAATGAATCAGAATCAGAATCGACAAGAAACTGTTCCTTTGTCTGGCTGTCCTGGTGCTCTGTAGCGTTGACCATACGGCAACAGCTCAAAATGGAGTGTGTTGGATGTGAGGGGTCCAGAGTGATTTTCTTTTGCTCATTCTGGATAAGTACAGTTCCTGGAGAGTGGGGAGAGTTGTACCAATGATTCTCTCAGCAGTCCCTCTGTAGACTTCTGAGGTCAGAATTGGTAGCTGAGCTGAACCAGACAGTTATAGAAGTGCAGAGGATGGATTCATTGATGGCGGAGTAGAACTGTTTTAGCAGGTCCTGTGGCAGGTTGAACTTCCTCAGCTGACGAAGGAAGTTCAATGTCTGCTGGGCCTTTTTCACAATGGCATCAACGTGAGTGTCCCAATTCAGGTCCTGGGAGATGATGGTGCCCAGGAAGCTGAATGACTGAATGATGTCCATCATGGTGAGTGGGGGGAGTGCAGTGCGGTTCCCCTGAAGTCCACTATCATCTTCACTGTTTTGAGCGTGTTGAACTCCAGGTTGTTTAGACTGCACCAGTCAGCCAGCTTTTTGACCTCTTGTCTGTGAGCAGACTCGTCACCGTCCTGTATTGACTGCATCATCCACTGACCTGTTTGCTCTGTATGCAAACTGCAGGGAGTCCATTAAGGGTCCAGTAAAGTCCTTCAGATAACCCAAGACCAGTTTTTCAAATGATTTCAAGACCACAGACATTAGAGCCACAGGTCTGAAATCATTAAGTATAAGGATTTTGATAGAACTTTTTTAAAGTGAAATGTTTTGTTCATATGCAATGTGTCTTGATTTAACATTAATTACGACCGAAGGTGCACTTTCTGTTTAAGTCTGAATCAAATTTCTTCTTAGAAACTGCGACTGGTGCTTTCACAGAAGAGATGAATGAAACACGTGATTCTCATTCACCGCTGGGAAGCAAACCGGATCAGGCCTGGACTCCACCTGTGTTGAAGGAACAGAAACTATAACATTAAAGACACTGACCCTGTCCACCATACAAAACCATTTGAGCTGGATGGACACAGAGTTGGGTGTATGTTTCAGTTGCTGAATCGAAGAGGCAGATTTCCTTTCCGTAAAAGCTTCTTCTCTCTGGGATCAGGGAGACAGAGACAAAGACACTCTATTCCTTCATTATCTTTCTCTTTAAAGTAGCAGCATGCATTGTTTTAGGCACAATGACGAATTTTGATAGCATATCATTCTAGTGCTGTTGAAATTCCCATTGCAGCTCAGAAAATGCATCATGGAAGATCGCTCATATTTTGAAGTGATGAGGCTCTAGACTTTTAAACTTTATAATACTAAAAGAATAGAGACTCATAATCAGCAGGTATGTATTAGACAGGTGTGTCCAACTTCCTTACAGGAAATTGTAAGCTAACGGATCCTTATGGAAGAGAAAAGGGGTGAGGTTGGGGTGAGAAAAAAGAACTTCCGAAAGAAGATTACATAAGTTGAATAAATGACATAGTGAATAAAATAAATAATGAAAAAGCTTATATAAAAAGAGTTCATTACTTCAAAATCTCTATATACATGATTTTGTAAAAAAAAAGGACATCTTTTTTGTCTGTACAGTTTTAATTTTGGCAACTATTTTGTAATTTTTATCATATTAGTCAATATTCAGTTCAATAATAGCTATACTAAAATACATTTACAGTATTAACTGCTTTCCAGTTAGAGTACCATTGTGCATTCAGTGAAAGGTAACTAAATAACTTTATGATTTAGTGAAAACCGTCAGTTAAATTGAACTGATTCAATTCAGCTGCAACCCTACAAATATGCATTCGATCAGTATTGGTTTCAGTCAGTATTCATGCCATTTAATTGGGGAAAAATCCATTAACATTAAACTCATTAAAAAATTCAACATCATTTTTATAGAAGACAATATTAAGCCAGCATTAAAGTGAAATAATAAGGAAATATGTTTAATATCCAGTAATTTAATCTTTCTTTAACATTACACCAGACTGCTTGAGGCAAGCCAGTTCAAGGATGGGAATTTCACTCTTTCCATTATTCTGAGCCTGTTTCCCTGAAACCTAATGACTAACAATCTCTCCTATATCACTTACCACTCAAAAATAATCCTAACACACCAGTATGCTCTTCATTTGAACAAATTATATATTTAAAATAAAGTAATTATTAAAAATCTAGAAAGAACTAGTGTCAAAGTTTGTGGTCTTAATACATCACACTATAACCACTATAACCCCAGCCTACACTTTACCTATTAAACACACACACACACACACACACACATACACACACACACACACACACACACACACACACACACACTCAAACACACACAGATACTTAGATGATGTCTTCAGCCCAGAGGCATCCACCTGCCCTCATTTTGGATGCACTGATTGGTTCTCACAGAGCAGGTATACTTGCTCCATGCCACAAACGTTTTCAGATTTCTCTTCATATTAGCAAGTGTATGTATCATAACTTACCTGTAACTTATTAGCACCTTACATGTCAAATCAGAGATGCATCTTCCAGGGACACTGTGCATCTTTGTAATTCTATTTTCAGTGACGCAGGTATTTATTATTCTGTCAAAATTGTTTTAAAAAGATTTATTATTATTTACAATTTACTGTTATGATTAAGTTATCTATCATATTTGTGTTTGTTCTAAGGTAAAAGAAGCTGCCGCAGGTAAACATTTATTACATTAAATTCATTAAACAGTTTTTTTAAATAGCAATTTAATTTTTAATAATTTTGTGACAAAAAGTGACTCATGCTTAGTTTTTTTGTCTCCTCCAGACTGCAACATAACATCCATATCATCATCCACTGCATCGTCTCTCCTTGTGAAATGGAACTATTTTACAGGAGCGACAAACTATCTTTTGGATATCAGGACTGTGAATGCAACCAACACAGCACCTGTCACTATCACACTCACAGCAACCACTGTGGAGCGACTGGTCCAGGGTTTAAGACCGGGACAAAATTATCTAGTGACTTTTAAAGTGTTTGTGCTCAATTATGTGACATGCATCAACTCCCAGTCAGCACAGACGAGTAAGTTATCGACCCACACACATCTTAACAAATTTTTAGAGTTGCAACATTTTTAATCAATATCATTTCATTTTATACATGCAGTTCCTGCCACCTCACAAATAACATATTCAAAGGCAATATCGAGCACCTCAATCAAGTTTGAGTGGTCCAGTGCGCAAGGAGCTGATAAATACATTTTGGTGGTGAATGGAACTTTCCATCCTGAGATTCATAACTTCACATTCACCTCGCTAAGTGGACAGGTAGACAACCTCCAGCGATCCACCTCGTACAGCTGTTATGTTTATTCCGCCAATTCTGCAGGACTCGGAGCCAAGAGCCTTGTCAGGACCATCAGAACATGTAAGTCTACTCGGTTCTTCCCAGTTTTGTCCTATTTTGATTATGCCATCAATTAAACGTTACTTCTTTGTTCTACAGTGGTGCAGCCACCAGATAATGTGGCAGTGAGTGAGCTAACGAAGAGCGCGGCTCGCGTAACATGGAACGGCATCTCAGGCGTCCTGCTCTACCAGCTTTCAGTGTTGGCCAATAATAAGACAGGATTTATCCCGCTTATTAAGAACGTCAGTGCTAACGCTGTGAATATCACAAACCTGGAGCCCTGTACAACATACACAATAGGGGTTGCATCTATCAACATGTTCCTTGAACCAGGAGAGTCCAATAATGTCACCTACACAACTTCCAGTAAGTCAAGACGAAGCAGGGTGAAACCTTTGAATGAAATCATAAAGCAGTAGATTTATGCCTTGATGTCTTTTGGATCGTTCTAGACTCAATAGTAAGCATAAGCCAAGTCTAGAAACCAATGGTGTTTTTTTTCAGCGTATCTATAACTCAACTTCTTGTTTATCTCAGACATTGGGACAGTTTCCACCATCTCTCTGGAGTACAGCTGTCTTACTTCTACGGCTACGGTTACTTGGGATGGAGTTTTTGGTGCCACGTCGTATCGTGCAACCATTAGAGATGGTCAAGGCCGGTCGCTCAACTGCACGTCCACTGACACCACCTGCCAGATCTCGAATCTGGTCTGCGGAGAACGGTACAGCGTACGGATTACAGCCATCGCTAACTGTGAAAGCACTTCTGATGGCAGCTACATCTTTGAGACAGGTAAAGATGTCCTTTCTCAAAGGTCTCGCTCACACCTGATCCAGTCCTCTGGGAGGTGAGCAAGAAATCTTGTAGTGGTGTAGCAAGTCTGAGAGGGAACACACCCAAGAATTACTGTCATGTAGATTAAAATGAGCTCTATGGTCTATTGAGGCAGATATTTTTATGGAAGGTCATGCGGTATCAGGTGGCAGAGTCCTAACTTAGCCCTAAAGTTAGTAAATCTACCTGCCTTCTCTAAGGTTATATTTCTCAGGTTGTGTTTTTATATACTCTCAGTGTCTCTCTTAAAGGGATAGTCCACCCAAAAATGAAAACTTCAGCTCTGTGAAATCTTTAATTAACCTCATGTCATACCAAATGACTTTCTATCTTCTACAGAAGTTTTTTTGCAGTGATTTTGTCCATAAAATGAGTCAATAGGGTCCACTGTTGTTTGTTTTGGACCCCATTTACTTTTATTGACAAAACAGTGTTTATTGAAAATATTTCCTTTTGCGTTTGATAAAAGAAAGTCATACAGGTTTTGACCAACATAAGAGTGTGTGCACGATAAAGGCTTTCATTTCTGGTTGAATTGTCCCTTCAAATCAACAAGGAATTGTATATTTCACCAACAAATGCATTTCTTTGCCCCTTCTCTCAAACTAACAGCACCATGCCCACCAAAAGCTCCAAAAGTGTACCGCGAGTGCTCCACTAATGTCATCTTGTTCTCGTGGGAACCTACCAACAACACGGCTTATTACTTCGCCATTGCTGTGGACTCGGACGGCCTGGTAATTGAATGCGTCACTATGGAAACCTCATGTTATTTCACCGACACTGTCTGTGGTCAAACTTACAGCTTCTACGTCAGCGCTGTCTACTCTGGAGGACTAGACTGCAACAGTGGAAACACAGAGGGTGTGGTGATCAAGACAGGTGAGTCGGTCATTTTGGTAAAGATTTAATTTTCCATGATTTTTCATGGGATGCATAATGTTCGGATTTTCATAGAAAGGTCTAAAAGCTTTTTAAAAGACAACTATATTATCGATTTAACAACACTAACGCTATTGGTTATGAACAAAATTTTAAGTGAATTAAGCTGGGCTATAACTCCGCAATATCAACACTGTTATTGAACTGAATCAACTTTGAACTGACTTGAGGTGAAAAATTACCTACTATGAAACTAAAATGTGTCATAGCTGATGAACTACATTAACACTGTTGCTTCCCTGTTTATTATTCTGAAGCTGCTTTGAAATGATCTGTATTGTCTGAAGTGCTATGTAAAGTGTGTCTCGACTTGTATTAAACGTAAATCCTAATTTTGGCCCCATCTGTCTCCTTAATCACGTAGCCCCATGTTTGCCGCAGAACATCTACACAATTGCAAACTGTAGTAGCATCAAAAGTATTGTCATTACTTGGGAAAAGGCTGCAGGAGCTGAGACCTACATTGTGGAGGCCCGTGGGAATCGCAAAGATTTCTACAACTGTACGTCTGCAAACACAAGCTGCACGCTATCCGATCTGGATTGCGGAGAGAGCCTGAGTGTGTGGATTGTTGCCACAAATGGTGACTGCACTACTGATCCTGTGCTGGGAGATGTGGCAGAGACAGGTGAGTGACTTTAAATTGCAATATGAGTTTAAATTTAAATATGTAGTGGTGCAGTACTGCGGCATGGTATTAGATGATGATACTACATCTCTTTATCTCCCACTGTAGTTCCATGCATACCTCAGAACCTGTCTGCTGTGGAGACCTGTAGTTCAGACTCTGCCTCTGTCACGTGGAACTTTGCCAGCGGTGCCATCTTTTACATCGGACAGGCAACGGATGTGAATGGCACAGTTCACACCTGTGCTGCCATGGCTCAAGAGTGCACATTCCCTGACCTGAGATGCGGCGAGGCATATGATGTGTCTGTCATGTCAACTAACCTGCAATGCAACAGTCAACAGAGTCAACATCTCACCCTGCAGACAGGTAGGTGCACAGAAGATAAAATGGTAAATAAATACCAATTAAAATACAAAAAGCTGAATTAAAATGGCTAGACATTTGAAATAAATTAATTTCTTTATCTGGTTTATTTATAAAATAATGCAAAATCTAAAAGGGAAATATATATGCATGTATGTATGTATGTATGTATGTTACTTATGTAAAATGAAAAAAATAAATGAAAGGGGACCAGCTATTTAAAATGTAAAAAAACAATAATATTAGTCATATAGTATAGTAAATAATATAGTAAAGTGTCATATATTTTTTTAAAAATCTAAAGGGGAAATGGGGGCCAGATATGTGCAATAATATATATAAAAAAGGATTATTCAAATGTAATCAGTAATGTAATGTATATCAGTTGATGTTTTTCTGTGTTTTCATATTTAAAATACTTTTGATGCTTTTCATACTTTTCATAAAGTAAAACCAAGTAAAACAAATGGTTATATAATCAAACAAATGATTATACTTTCTTTGTTGTGCACATTCTCTATTGTAGCTCCTTGTGCTCCGGTCAGCGTGGGGGTCACCAGAGACTGTACAGCTAATCAGGTGATAGTAAGCTGGCAGACCCTTCAGACTGGGAGTTTGTTCACAGCAGTACTGCAGGATGAACGTGGACGCTCAGTTAATTGCAGCTCCGGCTCTAACAACTGCACATTTGCAAACCTGCTCTGCGGAATGAACTACAACGTCACAGTCACAAGGAATGATGGTCACTGTAGAAGTTTTCCTTCCACACCCATTCAGATACAGTCAGGTAACAGTCGTGTGAGCATGCATGCTTGTTTACACAGTAATAACAGATCTTTTAAACTGTCTATGCATCTCCTTTAGCTCCCTGTGACCCTCAGAACATCACAACTGTGCTCCAGTGTGACACCAACAAGGCCAACGTGACATGGGCTGCCAGTGCGGGAGCTAACGGGTACACGGCAATGGCAACAGACGGGCAGCAGCAGCGCATAGCTTCTTGTCACTCTATGAGAACTTGTTGTCAGCTGACCTCTCTGCCGTGTGGGATGAGACTAAATGTAACTGTCCAAGCTGAGGGGGCCACCTGCAACAGCAGCTCTCAACCTAAAGCTGTAGTGGAAACAGGTGTGAGGTCACATTGACATTTGCTGATTTCAGCGATACAGAAAATCTGTCCCTTACAGATATATGAATTGCATTAGAAAAAAGTGGCATTTAAGTGTCAGTTTTTTCTTGCTAATGCTATCAAAAATCTGTCAATTAAAAATAATAAAAATAATACACTATAATTCAAGGGTTTAGGGTTTTTTAGAAATAAATACATCTTTTTTTTTCAGTAAGGATACATTATTTCATTTGAAAGTGAAATAAAGGCATCGATAATGTTACAAAAGATTTAAATTTCAAATAAGCAATCTTCTATAGAATTTTCTAATCATAAAAAAGTAAAAGAAATGTTTCTTCAAGAATATTGAGCAGAAAAATTTTGGTATTAGAATGATTTCTTAAGGATCGTGTGAGCCTGAAGACTGGAGTAATGACATCACAAGAATAAACTAAATTTAAATAGAAAACATTTTAAATTGTAAATAAATTTTTTTGTGTTTTTCATGATGAATAAAAACAAAAATAACCTTACCAACCCTTAGATTTTTGAACAGTAGTGTGTGTATATATATATATATATATATATATATATATATATATATATATATATATATATATATATATATATATATATATACTGTATATATATATATATATATGCAAAACCAGTATAATATACCCATAAGTAGCATGGGTATATTTGTAGAAATATCCATAAGTATATGGTATGGGCCAAAATGAGAAATATCATAATAAAAATCATGTTCCATTAAAATATTTTGTGAATTTCCTACCAAAAATATATCGAAACTTAATTTTTGCTTAGTAATATGCATTGCCAAGAACTTCATTTGTACAATTTTAAAGGCAATTTTATCAATATTCAGATTTTTTTCAATATTTCATATTTTTCAAACAGTTGTATCACAGCCAAATACTGTCTGATAACTAAACTATACATCAGTGGAAAGCTTATTTACTTAGCTTTCTGAAGATGTATAAAGATGTATACCCTTATGACTTTTTTTATGTAACTTCCTCTTCTCTTCTCTAGCTCCCTGCATTCCCACCAGCGTCGCTGCTGCTCTAAACTGCACATCCAACTTTGCTTCCATCACCTGGCAGAGTGCACTTGGTGCTTCTTGGTACTTGGTAAAGGCAGTAAGCAACCAAGGGAGCTTGGCGTCTTGCAACAACACTGTCCCACGCTGTGATATCCCAAACCTGCAGTGCGGCCAGGAATATTCCATCACAGTCATAGGCATGAACGGTGCCTGCATGGGTCCTGCTAGCCAGCCTGTCTCTCTTGTCTCAGGTACTGAACTCAGCTCATTAGTGCCCCTTTTCCACCATTGAGCCAAACGGTTCTCTTTGCAGAACCAAACTGAATAGTTTTCCTGAACTATTAGCAACCACGTAGAGCACCCTAGCCACTACTTAGCGACATCTTTGCAGCATCCAAAGATGCTTGATCTGTTATCCTTTTGTCCTGTTGCAGCACCATGTCCCAACACTGGCATTCAAGCCAGTCTGGACTGCAGCACCAACTCAGCAATCATTTCTTGGACACCAGGCAATGGTTCATTAAGTTTCAATGCAACACTGCAGTCTTTCCAGGACCCCCAAAAGCACAGCTGCTTCACCAACGGCTCCACCTGCAGCATCAGCTCACTTCCGTGTGGTCAGCACTATAACATCAGTGTTATAGGATACGGCAAGACCTGCACAACCTGTTCGAAAACCTCGGTGACTATAGACACAGGTATAACAAAATCATGCAAAGTGCAATTAATGTGGTGATTCCATGGCATGCTTCACATCGTTTAAATCCTTTCTTTTCCAGCACCATGTCTTCCCACTCAAGTCAACGTGTCATTATCTTGTGGGTCGGACACTGCATCTGTTTCCTGGGCAGCATCTAGTGGCCTTGTTTCATACTATACAGTAACAGCAGTAGATGATAATGGACATACGTTAACCTGCAACTCCAGCAGCATTTCCTGTAACATCGGTGGCCTGGAATGTGGTCAGGCGTACAATGTGTCAGTTACAGCTATGAGTGTGGCCTGCAGTGGGCAGCGCAGTGAAGTGCGTCGCATTAATACTGGTAAGTATTTTCTCTAAAATCAACCTTAAATTATTTTTCATCGTAAGTTCATCATTCGTGTAATGGTGAACTGTGTTCTTGTAGTACTGCTTAAATTCAGAACACAGTATTATTTTATGCAGCACTTGACATTTGAACGTTGCTTAAAAGGAATATTAAAAGATAAATACAAATTAAACTCCATCACCACACTTTTTTGCCAACCATGCAATGCGTGTGTGTGTGTGTAGCCTTTAAGTAGACAGGACTCTGAATAATGATTAGCCTAAATATACACACATATAAGCATTTTGGAAACATTTCATCTCAAGCCCTTATGTATAATACATTATAAAGGCTTAATTATGGAAGCCTGTTCTGCCACTGAATAAAAATGAAAAAAAGGGTATTGGGACTTATGAATATGAAACTTTTGGCTTTTTTTCAGAATTGCATGACGCAAACGTCCGATTTTTAACGTTAGATTTTTTTTCCAGCAAAATTTAGAGATAAAAATTTGCAACTTTAAGTAATAAAGTCAGAACGGAGAGATATAAACTTGCAATTGGGAGAAGAAAAAACTGAATTGTGAGATACAAACACGCATTTGCAAGTTATACTGTCCAATTTTAAGGGGAAAAAATTCTGAGAAAAAATTTTGAGATGTTAACTTGCAATTGTGAGAGCAAAAGCAGTTATTCAGTGGTGGAAATTGGATTCCATACCTTATTAAAGCTCCATAATGTGGATTGTATGTATTGAATTTTGTTGTAAATAATTATAAACTAATATAAAAAGCATAGTGTTATAACTGTGGTTACAATTATTTATGGCATACAATAATTATAAGGTGCATTACAAGGCATAATGCATTAAAACTACTTATATAATGCATTTTATATTTCTTTTCTAAGATTTTTATTGAATAATTTATGTTAAGTCCTTTGATGATAATACTTAACATTTTAAATGTGTTAGACAGCACACCCCAGATTCTATGGAGAAACCTTTTTTTACCTGGATTATTTCCTTTAAACATGTTAAACTAAAGCTTTGTTTCCCTTTGTCTCCCAGCACCCTGCGCTCCTCAAGCTGTGGTCAGTCAACTCTCAGACTGCCAAACAGGCGATCTTCAAATTAGCTGGCAGTCAAGTAAAGGGGCGCAGATCTACTACGCTCAAGCGTATTCCATTAGCAAGACTCTGGTGTGTAACTCCACCTCCACGTCCTGCGTCATCCCTGCACTCGGCTGTGGGCAGGCGTATAATATCAGCGTGGTTGCAGAGGCCAGTGGCTGTAGCTCCAACGTCAGTGCAATCAGTCAGGTCACGGCAGGTACTGTAGCATTTGAACAAAGCCCAAGGCTTCATTCTAAATAAAAATAATGTCTAAAATGCTAAAAACAGCTCATTAATCTTTCTTTGTCACATCAAATTTAATTACGATTTACATAAAGCACACAAAGACTCTACATTTCTTCATGTATGTCACAATACTGAAGTAAAATGGTTTTCAAATATAGTTTTGTGTTGACATTGAAGGGATAGTTCAACCAAAAATAAAAATTACCCCATCATTTACTCAAGCCATTCTATGTTATATATATATCACAGCTATATAAAACATTGTCCTGGCTCTATCAGACTTTATAATGACAGTAAAATGGTGACAAGAAGCCCAAAAAAGTTATTCCATCCATTCATTATTAAAAAAATGATTCATACAGCTTAATGCCTTTGCAAGCAAACTGATGCATTTTATGTGAGACAAATATCCATATAAACCTTCATTTATAGGATCCTCTTACTGTTATGTGTGTTAATGAGAATGTGGCTTTCCAGCACATGTTGTAGCCATAGGATAAGCTCTTTTAAGAATATGTTATTCTTGTGAGAACAATGCTTTTTTTTTATAGCAAAGTAAATCCAGTCTTCTCTTGGCTTTTCTTTAGATATGCTCATTTTGTACTTTTGTACATTTTTTTTTTGCTTTATTCTCTCCTTTGCGCTTCCGCTGTCATCACTTCTCACTGGAGCTTATGTTAGAGGAAGCTGGAGATTAGGGCTTAAGTTTTAAATATGGATATTTTTCCTCACTCAATGTGCAAAACAT
The DNA here is from genome assembly GCF_018831695.1 of Puntigrus tetrazona. NCBI lineage: Eukaryota > Metazoa > Chordata > Actinopteri > Cypriniformes > Cyprinidae > Puntigrus > Puntigrus tetrazona. The sequence goes on from NC_056700.1 coordinate 21,881,068, forward strand.
ATTTACCTTATTTACCTCCCAGAAGCATGTAGATTTTTGTTTATGGATGGATGCACTTTTTTAGGCTTCATTTCCCATTTACTGCCATTATAAAGCTTGGAAGAGCCAGGGCATTTTTATATAATTATTTGAATTCATTCAAGAGAATTCACCTAGGGCGAGTGAACCATGGGGTACATTTCTTAGTTCTCTTAGTACTGGACACATGCAGAACAATGGTCTCAGCATATGTATTTGTGTCTCTTTTTTAGCACCCTGTCCACCTACTTCTGTCGCTGCTGTTTTGGATTGCTCTACTAACACAGTTTCAGTGTCCTGGAGCTCCTCGGCCATTTGTAGGGTTAAGTACACAGCAAGAGCAATTAGCTCACAGGGGCCCTCTAGTGGTGTGGAGTGTAACACAACAAACTTGAACTGCACTCTTACTCAACTGCAATGTGGCAGCCAGTACAACCTCACTGTCTCTGCCACTACTGCCCAAAACAACTGTACTATCAAATCCAGCACACAGTACTCCTTCACTACAGGTTAGAAAGCAGGAGTTCTATTTAAAATAATATTACCATGACGATAGTCATTAAACTTTTATTTATGCTTGATAAAAATCTTAATAATCTGTTTTCTTTCACCCTTCTTTACCCTCGCTTCCAGCTCCATGTGTGCCAGTTATGAACAACGTGGCTCTGAACTGTTGCTCAAGTTCTGCCGAGGTGAACTGGTCTAGTTTAGGTCTAAATTCGTTTTTGGTCAGCGCAGTGAGCACTCAGGGTGGACAGCTGGGTTGTGGTGTCTTCAACAGTCGCTCCTGTGTAGTGGCTGGACTGCAGTGTGGACAGACGTACACGTTCGGTGTGAATGCAACGCAAGGCCAGTGCACCACTGCTTCTAATAACACACTGCAGAGGGACACAGGTAACAAAGCCTAGCTTGTTCAGCCATTTAAAGACACTGTATGGAAGAAAAGATACTCTAGTATAACAAACAAATTTGAACAAATGCCTCAAGCCCTTTTCACTACTTCACAGCTAGATCACTGTTAGTTGCTAGTTGACATTTCTGTGAAGTGATGGATTTATGCAAGTATTTATGACATCACTTACAGGTTAACGGCTATATAATATATAGTACACATTTACTGTTGTGCTTTTTTTTCATTTCGTTTATTTCATGCTTATAACTAGACACCAAGAGGAATACATGATTGCTTGAAAAAATTAAACCTTCAACCTCAACCTTCACCTTTAAATGGCATTATTTTCTCTTCTCTTCAGCCCCATGCCCTCCACTGAATATCCAGTCCATAATGAACTGTGGCAGCAACACAGCGAGTGTGTCTTGGTCCGGTGGCAATGGATCTCTGTCCTTTACGATGACAATGCAGTGCTCTAATGGACAGACGTACGCCTGCAGTACCAATGAAACAAGATGTAACATCACTAACATGGCATGCGGGCAAACATGCACAGTTAATGTTGTGGCAGTGGGACGTTCTTGCAATAGTTCGGTAGGCACTGGATCACCGGTCATAACAGGTAAAAATAAATAAAATAATTCCTGTTATTTTGAAATATGGTAAACAATAAATGTGGTATTGGTATTATTATGCATGAATTAATACTTTTACTGAGCTAGGATGCATTAAATTAAAAGACATTAAAGTGAAAGCAAATACTTACTGACTTCTATTGTTTCCCCAGCTCCTTGCGTACCACAAAATGTGTCGGCCAGCGTGAGCTGCAGCAGCAACATAGCAACGGTAACCTGGGGGAGCAGCCAAGGGGCGGAGTTTTACACAGTGACAGCCAGCAGTGCCAGTGGCCTTTCAACTAACTGCACCTCACCATCCACTTCCTGTAACCTGTCCAATTTGACCTGCGGAGAGTCTTACACGATTACAGTGAAGGCAAAAAGTAGCAACTGCTGCAGTGCTAACAGTGCTCCTGTTCAAGTTCAAGCAGGTTTGTTTCATTTTTCATATCATGTTTTTTTTTCAGTAAAGTCTAATAAAAATGCTGTAAAAAACTAAAAACTGTAAAAGTAAGACACTGAATTGGGTTTTACCTCATTTCTTGTGTTCTAGTGCCCTGCACCCCAAGTAATGTCCTGCCCACAGTGAATTGTGTCACAAATGCTTTAGTTGTATCATGGACACCTAGCACAGGAGGACAGTATTACACAGCCACTTTGCAGGACAGCAGTGGACTGTCCTCTAGCTGCCAGTCTACAGGCTCACAGTGTAACGTGACAGGACTCAGGTGTGGTCAGCTCTACCATGTCAATGTGACGGCGTCAAACAATCTGTGCAGCAGCCCTCCTAGTGCTACTGTGAACACTAACTCAGGTACACAGAAACACACACAAGCATATATTTGTCTATACACTCAGAAAATATTACATTTAAAATATTTAAATTTAATATTGGTAAAAAAATATATATTGCAAGTTAAAGCTGCAGTCTGTAACTTTTTTTGTTTATAAAAATGGTCCAAATTCACTATATAAACAAGTACATAACCAGTCAGTATCAGCCAGCCCAATTCATAAAAGTATTTACATACACATGATACTTGTTCAGATGACACTATCCGTTTTTTGCAACAAAAGAACTCAAAAAGGAATTTATCTAGTATTCAAGCAGGACATTTTTGTGTAGTAACAGACCAATCATGTACTCATTTGTGTTTCTATTGTTTCCCCAGCTCCTTGCGTACCACAAAATGTGTCGGCCAGCGTGAGCTGCAGCAGCAACATAGCAACGGTAACCTGGGGGAGCAGCCAAGGGGCGGAGTTTTACACAGTGACAGCCAGCAGTGCCAGTGGCCTTTCAACTAACTGCACCTCACCATCCACTTCCTGTAACCTGTCCAATTTGACCTGCGGAGAGTCTTACACGATTACAGTGAAGGCAAAAAGTAGCAACTGCTGCAGTGCTAACAGTGCTCCTGTTCAAGTTCAAGCAGGTTTGTTTCATATTTCATATCATGTTTTTTTCAGTAAAGTTTCATAAAAATAAAAAAAACTGTAAAAGTAAGACACTGAATTGGGTTTTACCTCGTTTCTTGTGTTCTAGTGCCCTGCACCCCAAGTAACGTCCTGCCCACAGTGAATTGTGTGACAAATGCTTTAGTATTGAAACTATATATTGCAAGTTAAAGCTGCAGTCTGTAGCTTTTTTTATATAAAAATGGTCCAAATTCACTATATAAACAAGTACATAACCAGTCAGTATCAGCCAGCCCAATTCGTAAAAAAAGGTTATCTTATAATAATGTTTTCTAATTTGAGTGGTACAGGTAGGTTTTTGCTGGAAATTCGAGATTGGCACTGTGTCATTAAATCAAATCTGTAAACATAAAGAAGCTGTCCAGGCTACTAGGCCATCACCTAACTCGCCTGTGATGATTGGGCAGGACGCTCGCCGTTTAATAATAGCCTATTCTCACAGCTCCTGGAATAATTAAATGTCAAAAACTTTGATGGCGGATTGTAATCCAGAAAGGATTGTGTCAAACACATGTGAATGAAATTAAATTATATTCCAGTTTTAAATATGCTTTTGATTACAGACAGACTTTTGAAGTCAACCAGTTTGAAGGGAGCATAGTTTGCTTTTTGGGTTAAAAGAATTTCGTAATATGAAATTCGAACGATTTTACAACTAGATTAGACTGTGCATAAATTGAAATCCACATGCTAATACACAGTATACTCATAGTCACACAATGCTGATGTTGTTAATGATAAAGTCTGCGTGAAATCAAAATTGACAAAATTTATTTTGTTAGCACACATTACTATTTTTGTGGCGGACAATTGATCCGTGCAAGTCAATCCACAAAAAAATTGTTTGGCTTCGTAAACTTTGATCCAGATCTGAAATGCTCCTCCCCTTTAAAATGACAGGCCTTCTCTGATGACATCAGTTTGACAGCTTGGGCATCTTTAACCACGCCCCTCCTACTGTCAGTGTTCATTTCTGAATGACACGCCTATTTTATTACAGCCAATCAATTCACAGTAAAAAAAACAAAAACAAGCCATGCCTTTTATTTTTCTGAATCAATATTTTGTTTCTCTCCAAAGTACACCACAATACGGTAGTAAAATCGGTTGCAAACTTGAGATTTGAGAATAAAGTATAACAATAATAATAATAATCTGCAGGGTTTTATGGGATACGAGCAAAATGATCGTTATATTTAATCACAAATGATTTTTCCCTCAGTTGGTCAGAACAAAGCTTGGCAGATGAAAGTATCATATTGACACATGATACTTGTTCAGATGACAATATCCGGTTGTTTTTTTGCAAAAAAATAACTCAAAAAGGAACTTATCTAGTATTCAAGCAGGAGATTTTTGTGTAGTAACAGACCAATCATGTACTCATTTGTCTTTCTATTGTTTCCCCAGCTCCTTGCGTACCACAAAATGTGTCGGCCAGCGTGAGCTGCAGCAGCAACATAGCAACGGTAACCTGGGGGAGCAGCCAAGGGGCGGAGTTTTACACAGTGACAGCCAGCAGTGCCAGTGGCCTTTCAACTAACTGCACCTCACCATCCACTTCCTGTAACCTGTCCAATTTGACCTGCGGAGAGTCTTACACGATTACAGTGAAGGCAAAAAGTAGCAACTGCTGCAGTGCTAACAGTGCTCCTGTTCAAGTTCAAGCAGGTTTGTTTCATTTTTCATATCATGTTTTATTTTTAGTAAAGTCTAATAAAAAAACTAAAACCTGTAAAAGTAAGACACTGAATTGGGTTTTACCTCGTTTCTTGTGTTCTAGTGCCCTGCACCCCAAGTAACGTCCTGCCCACAGTGAATTGTGTCACAAATGCTTTAGTATTGAAACTATATATTGCAAGTTAAAGCTGCAGTCTGTAACTTTTTTTATATAAAAATAGTCCAAATTCAGTATATAAACAAGTACATAACCAGTCAGTATCAGCCAGGCCAATTCGTAAAAGGTTATCTTATAATAATGTTTTCTAATTTGAGTGGTACAGGTAGGTTTTTGCTGGAAATTCGAGATTGGCACTGTGTCATTAAATCAAGTCTGTAAACATAAAGAAGCTGTCCAGGCTACTAGGCCATCACCTAACTCGCCTGTGATGATTGGGCAGGACGCTCGCCGTTTAATAATAGCCTATTCTCACAGCTCCTGGAATAATTAAATGTCAAAAACTTTGATGGCGGATTGTAATCCAGAAAGGATTGTGTCAAACACATGTGAATGAAATTAAATTATATTGCAGTTTTAAATATGCTTTTGATTACAGACAGACTTTTGAAGTCAACCAGTTTGAAGGGAGCATAGTTTGCTTTTTGGGTTAAAAGAATTTCGTAATATGAAATTGAACGATTTTACAACTAGATTAGACTGTGCATAAATTGAAATCCACACGCTAATACACAGTATACTCATAGTCACGTAATGCTGATGTTGTTAATGATAAAGTCTGC